>NC_060278.1:60059325-60144185 GCF_021613505.1 Equus quagga | reverse complement strand
CGCGCCGTGGGGAGCGCGGGGGCTCCGCGCGCGCTCTGCTGGCTCCGCGCCGCGCGATGGCGCGAGGAGGCGCGCGCGCCCGGCCCCGGGGACCCCAGCCCGGCCGCCGCTGAGCCCCTCCGCCCGCGTCCGAGCATGTCCCCTCCGGCCGCCGCGGCCGCCTCCGCCTGCAGCGCTCGCGCCTCCCGCAGCCGCCGCCGCAGCCGCTGCCCCGGGCATTTGCCCCCGGACCCCCGCCCCTGATCCGCGCCCGCGCCCAGCCCGGAGGACCATGGCCGGCCAGGGGGACTGCTGCGTCAAGGTGGCCGTCAGGTAGGACCGCGGCGGCGTGCGCGCGGGGGCTCGGCTTTGTCTGGCGGGGCCCCCGGCCCCGGCCCGCGCCCGGGAAGCGGGGAGCGGCGGCCTCGCCGGCTGCTGGAGGGGGTTTGGTTTGGGTGGTAATTTCGGGCCCCTCTTGGGAGCCCTTAATGATGAGAAAATCGAATAAACAAGGAAATCCGGTATTTCACACCCAGCCCTGGCCCAGGCCAGAGCGTCTGTGTGTTTCCTCCTCGCCTCCCCATGGGGCTGCTGTCTCGGACCGGGATCCTGCAGACGGGGAGAATTTCCCCGCATGCACCCTCTGGATGGTTCTGCGTTCTGGGTCCACCTAGGAAGGCAGCACACCCGCCCCCAGAAAGGGTTCTGCAGACAAAGATCGAGACGGGGACAGCGGAAGGGCGGGGAGGGGGCCGTGGCCTTCGTGGGGGTCGGGGAGCCAAGGGCTTTTGGAGAGAACCCTGCTGGCCCCGTCCCGGGAGGAGATGGGGCTGGAGGAGGCAGGAGGAGGTGCGTCTACGGTTCTGCCTCGCTGACGGCAGGAGGGTGTGACGCTGACGCCCCAGCCTCAGGCTGGCCGATGAAATGGAACCAGGAGGGCTGCATGGACTTATCTGGACTTGCAGTGATGTCCTGACAGAATTGGGGTGGGGAGGGGACGTGGCTGGGGGCTTCTCCTGGGAGTGGGGCACAGACGTGCAGGCAGGAAACACCGCAGAGTTGAGGCGTCAGTGTCCTTTGTGCTGCATGGAGATGCTTCGCATCACACCACCGCTCCCTGTTGTTGTCTTGGGGTTTCTCTTTGAGAGGGTCCCTTAGTGGGGAGAGCACCAAGCTGGGGCTGGTCACCAAGGCAGGAATTGTGGAGAGGAACGTCCATCTCTGCCCCCGCCCTGGGTGATGGGGGTGGGGTGCAGGGTCCGGGTCTAGGGTGGGTCTCTGAGACAGGTCTGTAGATTATCTGGGTGGTACGGGACCCAGATTCCAGGAGTCCAGGGAAGTCACTCTAGACAGATGACTGTGGAACAGCTTTCCTCTTCCCCAGGGAAGATACCCCCACCCCCACCCCCAGCCACCTGGCCAGCCCTCTGCAGCCTGGAGAGGAGTGGGCTGCCAGTCACAGGTCGGGTGTCAAGGAGGGAGACTGAGGGGCCTCCCAGCCATGCACCCTGAGCTGCACTGAGCATCCAGCACAGCCTTGCTGGCTGCACAGCCTGAGAGACAAAGAAGCCTGGCAGGTGCCTGGTGGGCTGGCTGGGGCGGGGCCAGGCTGCCGCTGGGGCTGACAGTGCAGAGGATGCTGTGGAGGTCAAGGGAGGGAGGTGAGGGCTGGAGGGTGGCAGTGAGAAATGTAAATATGACATCTGCAGGGCCGGGGAGAGTCCTGGTGAACCATAAAGGGAACTGAAGCCCAGCCGCCACCCGCTGTGCAGCAGGCCGGGGAAGCAAGGGGCTTAGGGTGCCCCTCCCATGGGGGCTTTCCTGTAGACTCCATCTTGCAGGAGAGAGCCAAGCAAAACCCGCCCCCCCCCCCCCCCCCCAGGGTCCCCAGACTGGACTGGGGCACGGAGACGAGTGGGAGCAGCCCATGGGAGTGGCACTCTGCAGAGGAGTGAGGAAAAGGAAAAGGTAGTGTCCCCATCACACCACCACTACCAGAACGTTCTGGGGACCTTCCCACAAAGAGGGGACTGTGTCTGCCCTCTGCCACCCCGCCCCCGTTCTTCAGGGTGATGGGCGTCATCTCTGCTTCCCGCTCAGATTGCCCTGGTAACATCAGGAGCATCCCCCCCACTTGTCTCCAGTTGCTGATCCGGATGGAGAGGTGGGGAGATTTGAGTATCAGAAAAGCCAGCTTTTCAGGGGCTCCTGGAAGATGAGGGAGCCCCATCCATTCGTCCCCTCCCAGCCCAGCGGAGCCCCAGCCCGGCACACGCCAGACCTCAATGGGCAGCCGGCCGTGGAAGGCAGACAATGCCTGGACAGAACCCAGTTTCTAATCAGAGAGCTGAGGATAGACCTGCGCCGGGGCTGGGACGGAAGGAGCGGACAGTGCCACCGAGGGGCTGTTGGGGAGGGTTCTTTGTGCTTTTGGGACCCCCTCCACCCCCTTCCCCACCCTGGAAATCATTTGCCCCACTGAAGAACTGCGTGGCGGGTCAGCGTGGAGTGGAGTGGAGCATTGATGGGAAGAACCGAGATTTGGGATTGCCGAGGGCCTGGCCCAGCGCCAGGTTCAGCTGTCTTTCTCACTTCCTGGAAGTCCTTTCTTGTGTCTAGCTGAAGTGTTTTCTGAGTCCCTGTGACAATAACTTGTGGCAAGCCCTGGGTCCGGCTCTAGGGGAGGCAAGCTAGGAGGAAGAGACTTGGTCTGCCCTGTGTGTGTGTGTGTGCGCACGCACGTGCGTACAAGGAGGGAGGTCGGAGCGCTGTTAGACTAGGGGAGAAGTGCCAGGCCCAGGGCTCTCGGCCCTGTAATCTCCTTGGGTTGAGGACCAAAGCTGGCCGGCTGCAGATGCTGGGGGGAAGGCAGAGCTGGGGGAGAGACAGAGGGGGAACCGCTCAGGACCTGGGGGGCCGTGGGGTAAGGGACGAGGTCTAGGTGTGAGCAGAACCCCAAAGGCCCCACGGCTAGGCCTCTGTGGAGTTTGGTCCGTGAACCCCTAAGCCCTTTGCACTGTGAGCTCCTCCAGTGAGCGGCCCCTCCGGCCTGCCCTGTGATCCCTTTATCCGTTAATCCCTGTGTCGTGTCCGATAAGGACTCTCCGCTCAGCCTCTACCTGGGGGCAGAGGTGGGGCTAAGCTGAGGCCTGCCCCAGCTGCAGAAGCACAGGCCTGGCCCTGGGAGAAGGAGACAGGGTGGCTGTGAAGACGTGCGAGTTGCAAAGTTGAAACTGGGGAAGGAAGCCAAGTCACATGGTGCCTTTATTTAAGACCCTTTCAAGCCCCTGGCTCTTAGCCTCCACCATGCGGGGAGCCCTCAGTGTGGCCCAACCGCCTGCCCCTTATCTCTGCCTGGCTTCTTTAAGCTTCCTTCCTTTAGTCCGATGGGGAGGGGAGGGGAGGGGCCTGGGCCAGTCCCACATCCATCCCGGACACTTGGGGTCAAGCAGGGCTGAAGGGGTTTGGGGACACCGGCCAGGGCGCCCGGGACAAACTTAGACAGCACCCTGCCCTTGCCTGTTTGGTCCTCGCAGCAGTGAGTGTCCTAGTTCCTGGCTACTCTGAAATCTTGGCCAATGTCTGTCTGAATTTTAAATCCAGAGAACTGGTGGCTTGCAACAGAGACTAAAGAAGACAGAGAAGGCTGTGTGTGTGTAGAGGGGCTTATGGCTGCCTTCAGAGTCCCACCCTCGGCCCTGATGGAGCCCAAGGCCCGTCAGTGCCAGCTGTGCCCCGTGCTGTCCGGTTTACAGATCTGGGAAACCGAGCCGCACTGTGGGCTGGGTGCAGACCTGACACTCGTGGTGGTGGCCTCCTGCTCAGAAACAGGGCTTATGTCATCACACGGAAGTGGAGCGTAGTAACCACAGGCCCCGGAAACTGGCCCCTCCACCCCAGCCAACCTGCCTTGATTGGATCTCTGAGGATTTCAAAACCTCCGGGTGGAGGTGGGGTGGGGCAGGGCTGGGGAAGCCGCAGGGTGACATGTGCCCGGCACCCTGACTCTTAGCTCTAGGGGCACAGGGCAGGGCTGGGGCCTGGGCCCCTTTCCTGTTTGTCCCTCTGGGCCTCCGTGTTACCCACTGCGGATGGGGACAGCGGGTGCGTTCATTCTGAAGAGCTGTGGTTTGGATGAAACAGGAGACATACTGTTCTAAAGGACTGGCTCCTAGGAGTGGAGAATGAATGAAATGTTTTAAAAATAAGCCCTAACTTAAAGGGCACCTGTGAGGTGTCTCTGGTTTAAGCTGTGGTGGCTGTTCGGTAAAATGAAGAGGTCACCTTCTGCCCATTGACTGACTGATTGATGGCAGAAAGCATGTGGTGATGGAAACGAGACTGGACTAGGAGGGGGCTGAGCGTGACTGTTGATTGAACTTACTCTGTGCGGGGCACTGTGACCGCGTCGTCCCTTCTGCCCCGCTGGAGCCCCGGGAGGTGAGAATGCTGTTCCTCTGTGTACACAGCTGGTAAATGGAGGAGCTGAATTTGAACCCAGAGCAGCCCCGCTTCCAAGCACCAGCTCCCCATGCTGCTCTAATCTGCCTCCCAGTTCAGCTGCTAATTAGCCCTTGGCTGGGAGTCTCTGTGCCTCAGTTTCTCAGACGCTTCAGGGCACACAGTTGCCGTGACCTTTCCTGTGGGAAAGCACTCAGGAAGGCACAGAGCAGGGCACACGTGTGGCATGGTGAGGAGGGTCCGGCCTGTCCTTTGAGGGGTTGCTTTGCAAGGTGGCTGGCTGTCCTCCCCATGGTCCTAGCTCCTGAATCCAGGCTGCTTCCTCGTACCCATCTCTGCTGTCCCTGGACCCTTGCAGCCGTCCCTGGAATTTGGTTTCCAGCCTGAGGCCCTATCTGTCTGCGGTGCTCAGGTGGAAGTCGACCATCGGGGTGGGGGGTGGCTGGTCCTGCCCAGGGCTGCAGTTAAGTGCCCTGAGGAGAGCCTGGGGACCAGGGAGAGTGTAGGGGGAGGCTCCTTGCCCTGCACAACCAGCCGCCCCCAGGCCCAGTGCCTGTTGCTCTGCATTCCTCGGCAGGGGAGGTCCCCAGGGCCCAGGCCCCCTGAGCCATCCCCCACCAGATGCAGATGCCGTCACAGCCCTGGGCGCTCCCAGCTCAGCCTGGCTCCGCAGCGTCTCCAGGGAGGTCATGGGAAACCCCTGCCAGATGCCCCGCGATAGGGGTGGGACAGTGAGAGTGATGCTGAAGCACAGATGAGCGGCGGGTCCGAGCCGGGTTCGGCTCTCTTCCCAGGCCCCAGCCACACAGTCAGACGAGGCTGAGGGAGCTCCTGCCTGCCGCCCACAGCCGGGCCTGGGGCCTGGGCCCTGGTGCCCAACAGGGCTGGGCCCCCTTCTCAGCTCCTCTTTGCATCCCCGCTCGCTGACTTCTGACGTCTCATCCCACCCCGCTTGCCCGCTTCCTCCCTGTGCCTGGTTTCAGCCCTTGGTGGCGGGGTCCCAGGGTGCAGCTGGGATCCTGATGCCTGGGGGGTCCTCCCCTGCAGGACCTCCTGTCCCCAGGCATTGCTCAGGAGTCAGTGGCCAGGGCTCTGGGATGAACTCAAAGAGAAAGGTCAAGGCCATCCCCTGAGGAGGGAGTGGGGTCAGATTCGCGAGACCCCCTGAGCGGGCACCTCAAGGCTTCCTGTCGGTTTTCTCGGGGTGTCTGCGCCCCCTCCCTGTGCTCTTGGGGTTGTGTTGGGGGCAGGAGTCAGACACGGGGGTTGACAGACTCTTTCACCAGGCCTGCCGGGGCCCATAAACCCATGCCCTTTGACCCCGTGGCACAAAGCCTTCTTGTTTGGGGGTTCAGAGCCAGCCCAGGTCTTTTCCCTGAGGGCTGGGCTGCAGGAGGGTCTGAGAGGCCAGGAGAAGGTCCCGTGGGAGGGCAGCAAGACCCTCTGGCTCTTGTCCCTGGGGGCTCTTCCCTGCAGCTAAAAGGGCCAGCACCCCAAATGGGGTCTCCCCACCCCATTTCAGCGAGAACTGGCCTGCGTGGGAAGATGCCCTCTCTGGGCTAAGTCAGCTAAAAGCCCCCGGGTGTCTGGGAGCCAGACTCTCCTGGGAGGGCCGGCCTTCTGCTTGCCGCCGCCTTGCCCAGGGCTGGCAGGCTGCCACGGGAGGAGGAGGAGAGGATGCTCATTGAAGCGGGGGCATGGATGTCCTCTTGCTGCCGCAGAGGAGAGCTGCCTTCCGCCCAGCAGCAAGGCAGCCTCCCGGATTCTGGGCCCTGCACTCCTCCACGCTCCGGGCCTCAGCTTTCTTAACTATAAGATGGGAAGGATGCTCTCCCAGCAGACCGCTCGTGGCACTGCTGGCGGCCGTTGGTGGGATGAGTCTGGAGATCCTCGGAGGGCTGGCTCGTTCTCCTCCAGTACCAGCCCTCTCTCGCCCTGCTGTGCGGTTGCTTGGCGGACACAGCAGGACGGGGCACAGGCGGGTTGGGTCTGAATTTCATCTCCACCGTTACGAATCGTGGAACCCTGGGCTTGTTAAATGTCCCCTTTCTGAGGCTCAGGAAAATGGGGGCAATACATCTCACAGGTTGTCCTAACACGTTACAGGTGTTCACATATATAATAGAGCCGGACACTCAGATTCTCAAAAAATATTAGGTATTGTCCTTATCACATGAGGCCTGAGTGTGGAGAACTCGGAGAAGAGACAAGAGGGACATCGGAGCCTGTAAGATTTCTGAGGAAGATGTTTCCCCAGATGCCCCGCTCTCCTTCCAGCGCTTGACAGTCTTTGCAGGCAGGATGTTCTTTTTGCTGTCTTAACCTAAATCCTTCCTGCTGTAGCTGAGCTCCCGTTTGATCCGGCTCTGTCGCTGATGAGGAAGAGCTGGTGCCCGGCAGGTCCACTCATGGCTAAGTGAGTCATTGTGCCAGGCAGACCCAAAGGTCCTGGGGCCCCTGGCCACATGCACACACACACACGCACACACACTTCCACAATGGAGGCTGACAGCTTGGCTCTAGCCCACCCCTGCAGCCCCGTGGTTGGAGCCAGGCGCAGTGCCGACTGTGGGCTGGGTACCAGGAGGGGAGATGGTGGACTCTGTCTTGGCTTCATCCTTCAGGCTTGGGTACCAGTGAGACAGGGCCATGAGCTTCCTCACTCCTCCGTTCCCCCCACCCTGGGCCGTCCCACTAGCCTCTGGGGCTCCTTTTCAGGATTTCACAAAGGCATTCTGGGTCCCGTAGGGGAAAAGAGAAGAGCTGCTTTTAGCCCACCTGGGGCTTTTTCCAAAGGGACTAGTTATGGTGGTTATTTTGACCGTCTGAAGGTAGCCGTCTCGTCCAGGTGTCGGGTTCTTCTCAAAGCCGGTGAGGTCAGGCCTAGAGAGAGGGCGTCTCCCAGCCTGGAAGTCCCCAGTGCAAAATTACTTATAGGGGGCCAGCTGAGTGCATGCTGGTCCTCCCAGCTCTCCTTCTGGGTTGAATCTTCAGGGCTGGTGGCAGTAAAGGTAGCCTTCCTCGGAGACCTTGTGACGACTTAGCTATGCGACCTTGAGCCAAGCTATTAAATTTCTCTCTGAGCCCTCCTTTGTGAGTGAGGTGCAGGAACACCCACCTGAGCACTGAATGATCTGTGTCGTGACTGACACATGCCCAGCTTCCTGGGCTCAGAGGCTGCCTCCCTCCACGCGTGTGGGGTTGTTACTGATTGGGGAAGTTGAGGAAGGAGAGGGGTCGTGGGGTTCCAGGTTCCAGCAAAGATGGGAGCCAGGAATCACAGTTCTTGGTTAGTTTGAATATCACGGCCTGTTACCCCCGGTGAGAAGTAAGACTCTTTGAATGGAAAGAACCCTTAGGTTCTGTACCCTTAGGAACTCAGGGTAAAGATTTGGGGGGCAGGTCTATTAGGAACCAAAGGAGGGGCCCTTGCCAGCTGATTGGGTGGGACTAACTGAGAACCTGAGGCATGGCCCTCCCCACCCCCCAGGAGCCTGAGCTCAGTGGGTGGACCCCTTGGGGTGATTGGCTGTCTTTGTGTGATGTCACTGAGGATGGGGTAGGGGTGAGGCTGAGCCAGCCCCATCCTCCCCTCCTAAGCAAGGGGTAGGGTGTGGGGCTCTGGGCATGTTACCCTTTGCAGAGGCAATTTTTTCTCCTTGGCAGTGTCTCAGCATCCCCCGGGCCTGCCTCCTCCTCGTCTCCCCTGCCCTCCCCTTCCGCCCGCCCTGTCTTCCTGGCTCCCCAAAGAGCCAAGGAACCGCTGAGCTCAGCTCTTCCCGCACCCCCAGGCTCTCGGGTTCACGGCCTTTGTCTCGTCCCCTGCCATGTGCGCCCTTCTCTGCATTGGGACACGCATATTCAAAGAACTAACCACATCACACCGGTACCCGCTCAATTGGGAACAGAGGAAGCTGGGCCCGCGCTGTGCCAGATCCTGCTCTGAAAAGCTCTGAGCCCTTTCTCTGCACCCTCGCGCCCCGCTCCCACCGCCGCTCCGTCCTCCGGGTGCCAAGTGGAGGATAGACCGGCTCTGTTCCTCTGTTCTGGGAGATTCCGGGGGCCTCTCTGAGCGAGGCTGTCCTCCCCACCCCCCTCCCTCCTGCGGGACCTTGAGAAGGGGTGGAGGGAGGGGAGGAGCGGTGGGGCTCGGGCTGAGATGCCCACGGGTGAGATTCAGGAGGTCCCTGCACAGAAGTGACGCTGGATGTTTGCGCCACTAAGCGTTATTGACAAAAACAGGCAGCTGGCCCGCGGGCCGTACTTTGCAACTTGAGTTTTTCGAATATCGCACTAGATGGTTATTTATCTTGATTACTGAGTTTTTTCATGCCCCCTTTAGACTTTGCAGTCGAGGTGAATGCCTCACACACCTCACCCTAGTCCTGGCTCTGGTCCACGGCTCCTAGGGTCTACTTGGAAGACGCCCCCTCCCATGACTCCCGGAGGAACGGGGGGGCGTGGCTCCATCCTTGTCACCCTATTGTAACGGGAGCTTCCTCCTTCACTTATGGGGGGGCGGTGGGGCCGAGGGTGGCACATGGAAGTGGCCTCATCTGGGGTGGGGCCAGGCAAGGAGGCTGCTGCTGGGGGGGGGGGGCGGTGGTGGTGGTGATGGAGTTCTTAGAAAGTTAAAATTGGGATGAGACCATCTAGATGACACTGGAGGAAGCAGTGGCTCCATGAGCCACAAGAGAGTTGGGGCAGAGGCTTGTCAAAGACCCCGGTCTTTATCTCCTCACCCTCTTATCTCCCGCCTGTGGACGTGGGTCTGAATTCTCCACTGGGGAGGGTGTGTCGAGGAATGAGCCCTAGGACCACTGAGACATGGTGTCCAGCGGGTGTCCGCCCCACTGGCCGTGAGCCCTGGGAGGCAGGGCCAGCTCGGTGCGCGGCCTGGCGCACACGTGAACACATGGCAGGACTCCTCTGGAGTGTCCCCCGCCCCCGGCTCCAAGGGTGATGCTGTGGGAGGAAGTGTATTTATCGATTTGGGGGTTGAGCATTTCCTGGGTGGGAGGCAGCTGGAAGAGGAAGAGCCTGCCGGCCGTAGTCAGCCAGAGCGGGAGCTGGTGCCAACCTCCCTGTTTACCGTGTGTGCGGGTTAACCACGTCGAGCCTCGGCTTTCCTCTCCAGAAAAGGGACAGTGACACTCCAGCTCTTCATGGTGGGTGCCTGGCCCAGCGCTAGCGCATGGAAGGCACCCTGAAATCTTAATTCTCTTTGGCTTCCATCCCCATGACTCGTTCAAGCCCCATTCCTGGGACCGATGCTCACTCTCTCCTCCTCTGAGGTCTGTTGCTTTGGGAATCAGTGACTCATCCCGGGCCCCTGTCCGTTTCCCGGCTGGTACCTTTTCCTCTGAGCAACCTCGCTCACCCATCTGCACCCTGCAAAGCACCGTGGTGTGTGGGGCTGGCTGGCTCTCTGCCCACAGAAGACCCCACAGCAGATTGTGCTGGGCCAGCGGAGGGTCCCAGGGTGAATGCCTGGTGGACCCCATGACTCCTGGACCCTAAAACTCTGGAGGACTCCTCCACGTCCTCTCCCCAGACTGCTCTCTTGTTCCTGGCAGCCGGGTCCCCGTGGTCTGGGACTGGTTGTCGAAGGAGAGGAAGGAGAGCACTCTCTCGCTGGCGGGCTCTGACAGGCAGGGCGCCGCTCCCCCGCCCCGCACCCACTGTCTCCAGGGACCCTGATTTGATTTCCTCCAATCACTAGCATTGCCATCTGCCTGGGGTAATTAAATGGTATTTGAACTGGATCCAGAAATCCCGTGGCAAGCAGCCCACGTGGGAGGGAGGCAGGGCGTCTTCAGGAGCTGGTGCTGCCAGCCAAGCTGGAGGGTCCTCAGAGGCTGCCCACCCGGGAGCGCCTGGACACCCTGGGCAGCGGGGTTGGGTTCTGGATCCCGCAAGCCCAGGGCAGAGCCACATCCAAGGCCCCAAGCTCTGGATTCCTGCCTGGTGCCTGGTGCACGGTGCCACGCCCTCCGCCCGGGCTGCTACCTGCCCTCTCCTGCGTGTATGAGCCATCCCGCCCCTTAGCGACGCAGTAGTGCAGGAGCTCTGAGGAGACAGCGCACACGCTGCCGGGGTTCAAGCCCGGCTCTGTCCCTTGTGTCTGGAACTGGCTGGGTGCCGTCTCACATCCTCATCCTGCAACCTGCAAACCACAGGTGTCATTGTCGGGATCAAGAGCTAGTCCACGCCAGTGCTTGGACACTGCCTGGCATACAGCAGGGCGAGTCTGTGTCAGCCGCCAAGGCTAGTGGCCAATGCAGGAGCGTTGCCGGCCCTGACGTCTTGCCGGGGGCTTGAGTTTCTGGTCTGCAGAGCCAGCGAGGATGAGCAGGAATCAGCTGCTCCCTTCCCCATCAGAAACCAGCTCCGGGGGGGCGACTGAGGAGCTGACCGGGAACAGGTGGATGGGGTGGATGAGGGTGGGGACCTCGTCAGGCTTCTGCTGCTGTCAGCCTCCAAGAGGGGAGAGCCCCTGACCTGTGAGGCCCCCTTCCCACCTAAGGGAGACGCTTCTGAAGAAAACCCAGGCCACCATCTGTGGGCATGAACTGGGCCTGGTGTAGCTGACCCCTCACCCCCAGGGACTTACCCCCTCCCCGGCCCCTCTAACTCTCACCGCCAAGTGCAGGGAACAGGCCTGGGTGAGCTGCTCTCCTGGCCTGAGCTCTGAGTGGGCTTGGGGGCCGGGCAGCTGGGACGGGGACCGGACGGCGACGGGGAGGCCCTGACTCTGTGGCTGGGCGCCCCTCTCATCTTTTCTTCTCTTGGTAAATGTTGGCCGAGGGAGAGAGAGCCTGACAAGCAGCTCATTGTGAGTGCCCGGTGAGGGGCTGGCTGTGGGAGCCCGTGAGCGGGTCAGCGCCTCGCCCACCCCCTTTAGGCATTGGGGAGGGGGGTTTTCTGCCAATCCCGATGATGCAGATGCCCGCTGACTCACACTTGGTTGCCATGGGGACCTGGGCATGGCAATGCCACTTGGAAGAGGGAGGAGGGGTGGTTGATGGAGGCAGCCCTGTCCGTGACCACATGGAGGCAGCCGTGTCAGTGGCCACATGGAGACTGTCCTGTCCGTGGCTGGCTCCCCCTTCGCCCCTGATGCCACTTTTCTCCCTCTGTAAAAGGGAGCCCACCAGGATCTGGGATGTGGGCCCCTCCTGCAGCTGGCCTGTGTCCCTTCCGGGGGTCCTGGCCCTTCTCAGCAAACGTCTGACTTGACCTGGTCCAGCCCCCTCGGCTTCTGGGGAGGAACCAGAGCTTGTGGCTGAGAATGTTCCGGAGGCTCTGGCATCTGGGAGGGGTCCTGGGCTGGAGCGCCCTTGCAGCCCCACAGGCCTTGGTGGAGACGCTGGTCTCCTCCAGATCTTAGCCCTGGGGGGAGCAGCCAGGCCCATCCCTACCTTCACCACCCTGGCCCTGAGCTCTGTCTCCCCAGAAGGGACAAGCTGTCTCCTCTCCCTGCCCCATGGGAGGCTGGTTTCTGGGGCTCGCCGTTGAATCTGGAGCGTGTGCTGCGATGTCAGACAGACCCGGTTTGGCTCTCTCACATTCCATATGCAACTTTGAGCAAGTCATTGAAACTCTCTGAGCCTCCATTTCCTCCTGTGTAAAATCAGGCAAATAGTGCGCACCGCACAGGTTTCCGGTGAAAAATACCTGAATTCATTTATGTAAAATTCTTGCTCAATAAATGTAGCAACTGCTGCCTTCGGGGTGTTGGTATCGCTATTACTGTCACTGTGTTATTACGACAGCTGCCCTTGTCCTCTGGGGGCCTCCTCAGCTCCTTCTCCTCCAGCTCGCGGGGGCTGGAGGGGCCAGGGGAGGCGGCGGCTTGGCCGGTGGAGTGAGGGAGGGGCCGTGGCAGCCAGGGCTGACCCAGGGCTCTCCCCGTCTCGGGCAGGATCCGGCCTCAGCTGTCAAAGGAGAAGATTGAGGGCTGTCACATCTGCACCTCGGTCACCCCGGGGGAGCCCCAGGTCCTCCTGGGGAAGGACAAGGCCTTCACCTATGACTTTGTCTTCGACCTGGACACCTGGCAGGAGCGGATCTACTCGACCTGTGTGGACAAGCTCATCGAGGGCTGCTTTGATGGCTACAATGCCACGGTGCTGGCCTACGGGCAGGTGAGAGGCTGCCACCCCCTGCGGCCCCTCCGACCCTGGGCTCCTCCCTCGGATGGGAGACAGCCCCAACTTCAGAGCATTTGAGATGCGGCTACAGGTCATCTGTTGGCTGAGGATGCTGCAGGGCTGCTGGTTGTCAGAGGGGGGGCCGTCAGTCAGAGACTTCCACAGGGTGTGGCTTTGGGACCAGGAGGGGGCGGGGGACCCAGCCTGGGAGGTAAATGGGAGGGAATTCGGCCGGGGTCCAGGTCTCGCTGGTGCCCCCAGAGGGTGCCGGATTACGCCCTCCTTCCATCTTTGCCGACGCAGACGGGGGCCGGGAAGACATACACCATGGGCACCGGCTTCGACATGGCCACGTCGGAGGAGGAGCAGGGCATCATTCCGAGGGCCATCGCCCACCTCTTTGGGGGCATTGCTGAGCGCAAGCGGCGGGCACAGGAGCAGGGCGTGACTGGGCCCGAGTTCAAAGTCAGCGCTCAGTTCCTGGAGGTACGGTGGCCTGGGAGGGTGGGCAGGAGGGAGACTTAGGGGACAGCAGGACCGTGGAAGCTGGGCTCTCCTCCAGGGCAGTGAATGAGCCTAGGGAGCCATGGAGCCCTCCATAGGTGATGAGTTTCCCGCTGCTGGAAGCATCCAAGCAAGAGCTGGAAGACCACTTGGTTTCCTGCCTCAGATGGGGCTTGATGAGTCAATGAGAACCTACAGGATCTCTTCAAACCCTGACTGATTCTCAGCTCTGACACTTATGAGCTGTGTGACCTTGGATGAGTCATTTCAGCATTCTGCAGATCGGCATGATAACATCTATTTCCTTAGGGGGCTGGTGAGGACGACACAGAAGCACATGCCTGGCACAGAGTGGGAACTCCGGTTCTCTCCTGTCCTTCTGGCCTCCGCTGGGTCCCTCCCTGGCCTCAGGGTAGCCTGCCCTGTCCCCTTCTGGCTGAGGTCCTGCCTGACCCTCTGAGTCTTCTCTGACCCCAGGGCAGGAAGGTCTTCCAGAAGGGGCCTTTCTTTGCTTCTGGCCCTGCTTCTCTCTGGGAGCATGTCAGTGTGCCAAGGCTGGGGATGGTGGCAGCTAGGGGCTCTGGGCGTGGTGGAGGGGACCTGTGGCCTTTAAAGGGGCCTCTCAGAAGGGTCTCCGGGAAGGTGGTGGGCCTGGCTACTTCTCCTGAGCCCCTGACTTGGCCGGGCTCCTCCCCTAGGACCCTTGAACCAGCCGGCTCCAGTTCTCAGCATCTGAATCCCCAACCCGCAGACCCCCGGGCCCTGGGGCGTGTGCTGGCCGTGGGGCCACCCCGGACTCTCACCAACATGCCTGTGCTCTGAGCGTACCAGCTGATCCTCTGAGGAGGGGATGTGGCCCCAGCCCCCTTCGGGCTTCCAGGCCCCGCCCTGCCCACCGCCCCACAGTTATTCCCTCCTGGGCACACAAGGTGGCTGACTTCCCCTTAAGGGACCCTGTATTTCAGACTTCAGAGTTTTTCTTTGTCCTTCTGGACTTTTGCTTCTGATAAAGTGACCGCCTCTGTGTGTGTGTCCCACTGCTGCGCATCTCTATAAGCTTTCTCATCTCCTTCTTTTCTTCCCTTCTCCATCCTGTTGCCATGGAGATCCCTGAAGCACAGGCCAGTTCCTAGAAAACGCATGCCAGGGTTAAAGGATGCCACATGTCTGTCCCAGCAGACAGACAGACACTGCGGCACCCATGTCTGCACCTGTCCTTTCTCTGTCCTCTTCTTCCTTCCTGTCCCATTAAGGCCATCAAAGCCTCAGATGTCCAGGACTGCAGCCTCCCACTCCCCCTCCAGGATTCCTGGGCCGGTGACCCACCTGCTCCGTCCCTATTCCTGCCCCCAGCCACGCTCCCTGCCTGGGGAACCTTCCTGTCCTCCGGCAGGTGACACTTTCCCTGCCAGCGATTCCAAATGCAGGAATCTCCAAGGCTGAGACCGTCTGAAATGGGGGGACCCTCCTGGCCAGGCCACCTCACCAGGCTCTGCCGGGGAGGCCGGGCCACCGTGGCACATCCTCCATGCCCACATGCCTCCTCCATGGGGCAGGTTGTTGTCGTCTCAACCCCCAGGGACTGCCAGGATCAGGGTGCTGCTCCCACGGTCTCCACAGAGCCCTTCTGGTCCCCAGCGCCTCTTTCCCAACCCAGTAACATAATTGGAGCTGCCCAAATCATGGTCATATCTTCCTCATCAATGTCTAGGACCGTAGCCCCTATCCCCTTGAGGTCCTTAGCCCCCCACCAGGACTGCCGAATGCTAGTTCCATGGGGAGCAGCAGCCTCGGGACAATTCTGCCCAGGCCCAGCTGCCCCCACCCCACCCAGCAGTAAGATCCCAGAATCCAGATCCCAGAGGGGGCAGGGTTGGCAAGTTGGCCTCCCGGAGCCTCAGTTTCCACATCTGCAGAACGGAGCTGGTTTACAAACATGAGAAAGCCACTTGGGGGCCCACACCGTGTGCTGTGTGCACCCAGCCGCTGTTTCCTTCCCCCACACAGCTCTACAACGAGGAGATCCTTGACCTGTTCGACAGTACCCGTGACCCCGACGCCCGCCACCGCCGGTCCAACATCAAGATCCACGAGGATGCCAACGGGGGCATCTACACCACGGGTGTCACCTCCCGCCTCATCAACTCCCAGGAGGAGGTATGCGTCCGAGGGACTCCGAGGCGGGCAGGGGCTGGCCCCACGCCTCCCCTGGTCCTCACCCCTGCCGCCTCCCTCCCCAGCTGATCCAGTGCCTGAAGCAGGGGGCCCTGTCACGCACCACGGCCAGCACCCAGATGAATGTGCAGAGCTCCCGCTCCCACGCCATCTTCACCATCCACCTGTGCCAGATGCGCGTGTGCACCCAGCCCGACCTGGTGAGGAGCGCGCGGGGCCCGGGAACACCTCAGGCATCTCGGAGGGCAAGGCGAGGAAGGAGCCGTGGGGCTGCAGCTAGCAGACCTGAGTTTGTGACCCGCCTCTCCCGCTCGCTCATCTTTCTGTTCTCTTGAGCCTTGGTTACTCCTCTGTGCGTGGGGTAACGATGCGTCTGTCGTTGGGAGGGTTAAATGAGAATGAGGCATGTGCGCGTACTGCATGAGCTGTCAGATGCTCTGCGCGTGCGGGGGGCAAGGTGCCCGCAGCCTGTCCCCACCCTCCGCCCCATGTCCCCCCGATGGCGTTACTGTGGGACGGGGGCAGAGAACAGAGGAGCTACAAGGCAGGGTGAGGGCTGGCAAGTCAAGTTGCCCAACTTCCGCTGCAGGTGAATGAGGCGGTGGCCGGGCTCCCTGAGGGCACAGCTCCTGCGCCGGAGTATGAGACACTCACGGCCAAGTTTCACTTCGTGGACCTGGCCGGCTCCGAGCGGCTGAAGCGGACGGGGGCCACCGGCGAGCGGGCCAAGGAAGGCATCTCCATCAACTGCGGCCTGGTAGGCGCACGGCCGGCCCCAGCCCCAGCAGCCAGCACGGCTCAGACCCTTCCAAGGCCCACGACCCACGGCTGCCCCGTCCTCCTCGGGCCTCTTGCCCGCTGCCGGCCTGGACACCGTGTATCACTACTGTTGGGCTGTTGGCCCTTCGTCCTCCCCGCTGCCCTTGACTTCCCCAACTTACCATGTCTGCCTGTAAACCCTGCCGGGAGCCCGAGGGGGTCAGCGAGGCAGGCTCCGGCAGCTCGGGATTGCCTTGTCCCCCCGCCCCTCCCGGAGTGCCTCTCCAGTGCTGGGCTCTGTCTCCCGCAGCTGGCCTTGGGCAACGTGATCAGTGCCTTGGGGGACCAGAGCAAGAAGGTGGTGCATGTGCCCTACAGGGACTCCAAGCTCACCCGGCTCCTCCAGGACTCACTGGGGGGCAACAGGTACCCAGCAGCCAGCATCGAGGGAGGGCGGGGGTGGGGGCTTCCTGGAGAATCCTGATGTGAGGGTTTGGAGGGGTGGACCAGGAGGCCCCCCTACCCCAGGCTGCAGGCTCGGGAGACAGGAAGCTGGAGGTGACCTTTGGCCCATATGGTCGGACTCAGTTTCCTTGTCTGCATAACAGGGAAGCGTAGTTCTAAAGGAAGTGAGAGAGCCCAGTGGGATGATAGATGGGAAAAGCTAAGGGGATGCTTAGCTGTGGTTCTGGCGATGACACGTCCCAGCCTCCCGACCCTACAGCTGCCTTCACTATGGGAAGGAAACCCAGGCCAGAGGGTCGGGATCCACCCTGGTGAATCCCGGGTCCTTGGGGTGTCGGCCAGTGGGGAAGGGATGGGACCCGGAGCTGTGCTCTGAGGCGATGCTTCCGGGGCCGGCCATGCCTCATTCACCCTGCCGCACCCCCAGCCAGACCATCATGATCGCCTGCGTGAGCCCCTCGGACCGCGACTTCATGGAGACGCTCAACACACTGAAATACGCCAATCGGGCCCGCAACATCAAGAACAAGGTGGTGGTAAACCAGGACAAGACCAGCCAGCAGATCAGCGCGCTGCGGGCCGAGATCGCACGCCTGCAGATGGAGCTGATGGAGTACAAGGCGGTGAGCACGGCCCCCGTTCCTCACCACTCCCCCCGCCTCTATCACCTCCAACCCGCTCTTCTCCCACTCGCTGGGCATCGCTGCGTGCCAGCCGTGATGCTCCGCATCGGGGGCTCTCGTGCAGGTGAATCGAGCGGTCGGAGCCCGCGGGGTTGTAGAGTGCTAAGAGAGAGAGGAGCACGTGGCTTTCGTCACATAGATCTGTTGCACAGACAGACACTCTACTGGGTGTTTTCATGTCTGCTGACATGCTGTGTTGGTCCAGATGAGACTGCTAGACTGTGGTAGAGACTAAGAATAGTTGATGGGGACCACATGGGTGGGCTGGTGTGCTGGGGGGAGGACAGAGGAGAGAGTTGGCCCTAGTCACTCAGGTGGCCAGGGAGGGCTTCCTGGAGGAGGAGCCTTTTCCATGGATCTCGAAGAATGAATGAGATAGCAGCAAAAGGAAGTGGCGCAGGAGTTCTAGGATGAGAACCAGCCGTGCACAAAGGAGCAGAGATGGGAAAAGGGGTGCTTTGGGGGACGTGTCCAATCCTCTGTGACTCAGGCAGAAGTCACCAGCTGGTGGCCCATGGCCTGAACCTGGCACACAAGTGGGTTTTGGTTTGATTTGCCCTGTCTTAAAAGAATGCAGCTCAGTTTGTCAACCCTTCTGAAAATTAGGAAGTTGCAGTTTTTACTTTAAAAATTTGAAGATCTAGGGGCCAGCCCAGTGGTATAGTGGTTAAGTTCATGCACTCTGCTTCATGGGTTCGGATCCTGGGCGTGGACCTACACACTGCTTATCAAGCCATGCTGGGGCAGCATCCTACATACAAGATAGAGGAGGATAAGTATGGAAGTTAACTCAGTGACAGTCTTCCTCAAGCAAAAAGAGAAAGATTTGGAACAGATGTTCGTTCAGGGCCAATCTTCCTCACCAAAAAAAAAAAAAAAAAAAGATCTATCAACATATGGCACTAGGTTGGCTAGAGTGGCACAGGGGCTGACCCTTTTAGACTGAGACTGGGACTATTCACTCCAGTCTCCACCACTCCCTGTCATCTCACACCCACTGACTTACTCATTTGTACCAATGGCCTGAGCCCCGTAGGGTTTTGACGCTTGGGTTAGCATTTATGGAGATGCAAAGGTGAGCCATTGAAAGATAGGTGGAGGTGAGATTGTGGGAGGCCTGGAATGGCTCTTACAAACTCTGGACCTCTTTGTTGTCACCGGGAGCCATATAAGGTTTCTGAGCACTGGGAGAGGGGAGCTGTGTTTTGGGGCAGGGGAGACCGCCATGCTGCCACCCTGAGGGAGAGGCTAGGGCAGCGGTGGGGGTGGGCATCGTCCCCCGCTCCCCTCCCCAGGAGCTCCGGCTCCTGACCGCTCCCTGCCCGCCCCTCCTCCCAGGGCAAGCGAGTAATTGGGGAGGACGGTGCTGAGGGCTACAGTGACCTGTTCCGGGAGAATGCCATGCTGCAGAAGGAGAACGGGGCACTGCGCCTGCGGGTGAAGGCCATGCAGGAGGCCATCGATGCCATCAACAACCGCGTCACCCAGCTCATGAGCCAGGAGGCCAACCTGCTCCTGGCCAAGGCCGGTGAGTTGGGGTGCGGCAGGCCGGCTCGGAGCACCTCGGGCTGGGACCCGTCTCCCCACACCCTCCCCAGCACACGGGGCGGGCTGGGCCAGCGGTCAATGCACAGAGCAATTCATTTATGCATTTTTCAAATTAATTATAAAACTTTTTTTTATGACCCAAGTAGCACAAGAATCCATCCTCGTCGATTAACAGGCGTGTAGAGAGGGAAGGGTTGAAATCCTCTGTCACTGACTGTCCAGCCCACGTCCTCTCTTTCTTAGAAATAGCTGGGGGCACATTTTCCCCCTCCTTTCTCAGTACCTTGCTCCAAATAGGAATGTAGATTCCTACACACGCATATATATATGTGTGTGCGAGTCTGTGCTTTTTTCTTTTTCTGTATATGAAGTCATATGAATCGTCCTATGACATCTCTTAGCATTCTGCTTTAGAGATCTTTCCATAATAAAACATATAAACCTCCTTAATTCTTTTAAATGGCATGGTATTCCATATGTCATGGTGATGGATAATTTATTATAACAACCCTCTGTTGAAGGATCTTTTAGGTTGTTTCCAATTTCTCCCTATTTCCCGGTGCTGGTCCGTGCACACATACAGGTCTGTCTCTGACGTAGATTGCTTTTTGGAAAAGGCCCATGCGTGCGACCCCGTTGGAGGCACAGATGCGAGACCACCGGTCTCAGAGCAGGAGATCCTTACTGTTACTTACCTTACTGTTGTGGCCGCTTCCTTCCCGCCCTCCCTGCAGGCGATGGCAACGAGGCCATTGGTACCCTCATCCAGAACTACATCCGGGAGATTGAGGAGCTACGGTGAGTGAGCCCCGGCGTATTTGGGGATCCTGGGGCCTTGGCCAGGCCCGGGCCAGGCGGGGTGAGGAGCTGCCCCTCACCCGGCCTCACCCCCTCACTCCTCCACGCAGGACGAAGCTCCTGGAGAGCGAGGCCATGAACGAGTCCCTGCGTCGCAGCCTCTCTCGGGCCTCGGCTCGGAGCCCCTACTCCCTGGGTGGGTCTCCCGCTGCCCCGGCCTTTGGGGGCAGCCCGGCCAGCTCCATGGAAGATGCCTCCGAGGTGATCCGCAGGGCCAAGCAGGACCTGGAGCGGCTCAAGAAGAAGGAGGTCAGGCAGCGGAGGAAGAGGTGAGCGGAGTGCCAGGCGCCTCCCCCAAGAGCCCCCCCACATCCCAGGCTCTCACGGGGTGGCCCCCTGGAGGACTGCTGCCACCTGTGTTCGGGAGGGGCCGCCCCAGCATCACTTAGAAACTCACTGAGCAAATTTGCTCAGCCCCCTGGGCAGAAGCCACCCAGCTTTTCCCTGGTGCTGTGCTTGTCCCCAGGAGAGGGGGGGCAGGGCTCCCCAGGGTTAATCCTGGGTTGGGAGCCAGAGCAGAGACCTGATTCCCTGCAGAGCAGGAGCCCGCCCCATCCTTGCGCCCTCTGGACGAGACATCCCCTGCCCCCCCAGCTCTGCCTACAAGCTCAAGGCAGCTCTATCCCCTAACCTGGCCCACCCTTCACTCCTGGACAGCCCAGAGAAGGAGGCCTTCAAAAAGAGGGCGAAACTCCAGCAGGAGAACAGCGAGGAGACCGATGAGAACGAGGCTGAGGCCGAGGAGGTGGGGGACCGCCCCGCCCCTCCCCATGCTCTCCCACGTCCCTGCTGGGTGGGGGCCCCTCGACATCCCTCTGCAGGGTGGGTGGGGGCTTCCATCTGCCTCCAGGCCATCCTGGGCCTCCTGATGTCTCTGGCGGGTTGCCATGGTGATCTCTATCCCAGGTGGTTGATGGGGGCTCTGCCCAGGCTGTTGGGGAGGTGGGGTACTCTGCCGGGGGGAGGTGGGCACAAGGGGCCCCAGTAGCAACTCACCCCATTCCCCACCCTCCGGACACACCCGAGGCCTCTGTTTCTGGGCTCCCTGCTGGGGCCAGGCCCAGCCTGAGCGCAGAAGGGCCGCCCGCCCACCCCTAATGGTGCTCGGTGCCCAGGAGGAGGAGGAGCGAGACGAGAGCGGCTGTGAGGAGGAGGAGGGGCGTGAGGACGAAGATGAGGACTCGGGCAGCGAGGAGAGCCTGGTGGACTCGGACTCAGACCCTGAGGAGAAGGGTGGGTGCGCCGGGCCGGGGGGCGAGGGAGGTTAGACGCCAGGTGGCTGGTTCCCCCGGGGGCAGGGCTGCCAGTCAGCGCTGGGCCCGGAGAAACTGCTCAGGGCTGACTTTCTGGATGTGAGACCCTGAGCCCGATGCCCCAGGAGTGGGGTCAGGCCCTGCTTGAGTTCTCAAACAGAGAGGCTGTCCGGGGCCTGGAACTCCCAGATGTGAAACCAATAACAACAAAAACGGCAGTAATGATAACGATGGCAGCAAACCCATCTGAGCGCTCCTTGCGTGTGGGCCTGTGCTGAGCTTGGCCCCGTCCGTGCCGGGTTCTGTCAGTCCTCGCTGCAGCCCTGTGCGCAGGTGTCAGGAGCCCGCCCTATGCCATCACTGCAGAAACAGCCCAGAGAGGGCTAGTGACCCCACCTCCAGCACGGTGGATCATGCTGGGCCTTCAGCAGAGGTCCCCTCAAATGGGACACCTGCTCCATCAGCTCCGCCCTGCGCCCTCTCTGACCCAGAGCCCTGTAAGTTCTCTCTATCCTCCCTTCCTCCTCCACCGAGGCTGGGTCCCATGTCCTCTGTGACAGGTGGACATTAGCCTCTGGGGCCCAGCAGGGGCAAGGGACGTGCCTCGACCCCCACCAGCTCCTGGGCCCAGCCTTGTGCTTCTGGGGCTGCGCTTTGAAGATGTCACCCCATCTCACAGCACTTACATTTCCTCTCACCTCTGGGCTCTGGTCACAGCTGACCCAGGGGAGCCCCCCTCGCCCCAGGCGCTGGCTCAAGCCTGTCTCTGCCCCCCCCCCACCCCCCACCCCAGAGGTGAACTTCCAGGCCGACCTGGCCGACCTGACGTGCGAGATCGAGATCAAGCAGAAGCTGATCGACGAGCTGGAGAACAGCCAGCGGCGGCTGCAGACACTGAAGCACCAGTACGAGGAGAAGCTGATTCTGCTGCAGAACAAGATCCGGGACACGCAGCTGGAGCGCGACCGCGTGCTGCAGAACCTCAGTGAGCCGCCCCCCGTCTCCCCCCGCCCGGCCCCTTGCCGCCCCGGGGCCCCTCCCCTGCAGCTGGACTGCTGGCCCTTACCTGGTCTTCTGGGCAGAGCTTCTGTGACCCCTGGACTGTGGCCCTTTGACCCACAATCAGAGTTCTCATATCTCACCCTCGTTCCTATGCTATGTTTTACATTAGTTATTTTTTTTTAACCAATATCTTCGATATTAGAATCCTTTATATCCCCCAGGGACGTGAACATGACCCCCCCCAGCCTCTTTCCGATGTTCAGCTCCTTGAGTATTTTCCCTTGAACCTACTGACACCCCTATGTCTCACCTTCCGTCCTCCTTCCACTGCTCTCAGCCCATTCATTCATTCCTTCATTCATTCACTTACTCAGCAGATGTTTATTGACGACATCTTAGACAGAAGACGTTATTCAAGGTGCTAGAGATACTGGACTGAGCCGATCCCGGCCGTCATGGGGGGATACATTCTGGTGGGGAGACAGACACAAATCAGATAAATAAGCAGAATCTGTAGCAGGAGAGGGTGATAAGTGTTGCAGGAAAAATACAGCCTGGGAGGAGGCAGGGTGTGTGCTGGGGGTGGGTTGGAGTTTTAAAAAGATGGTCATGGAAGGCTTCACGGAGAAGGTGGCACCTGAGCAGACTTGAAGGAGGTGACATAGTGTTCGAGCAGTGTGAGCGCAGGGAAGAGCAGTCCAGGCAGAGGGAACAGAAGATGCCCAGCCCTGAGGCTGGCGTGTGCCTGGCCTGTGGGTGGGGGTGAGAGGGAGCCAGACAGCTGGAGCGCCGTGAGATGGGGGACTCAGTCACGTCGGTCATTTTAAGGACACTGCTTATTGGCAGAGGGAAGTGGGGAAGGGCGCAGTCTTGAGAGAGGGACGTGATGTAAATTTTAAAAGCATTTTCAGAAGGCTCCGCTGGCTGCTGTGTGGGGGATGGAAGCGGACGCTTGAGACCCAGTAGGAAGCTGTTAGGAAGATTCAGGTGAAAGGTGGCTGGGACGGGAGGTGGCACAAGAGGGTCTGATTCTGGATGTGTCTTGGAGGTAGAGACGAAAGACCCGGTTGGCTGATCGGGTGGGTTGTCAGGGAGTGGAGAACCGAGGCTGCCTCCCGGGGCGAGCTTCCAGGAGGATGGCGATGCTATTCCCTGCGACCTGGAGGACTGTGGCGGGAGGGAGATGGGCAGTGGAGTTTGCAGCTATCCAGTGAGGAGTCTGTTAGGCATCCACGTGGAGGTGTCTGCTGGCCGTTGAGGTGGGAAGGGCTAGGGTGGAGAGCAGTTCATTCCTTCTGCCCACCCCACAGCCTCCGTCTTCTCCCGCGAACGCTTCCCCTCCCCCAGCCCCAGCCCTTGGCTCCAGTCATGGGTCAGAACTCAGCCAGCGTGAGTGGCCCTCAGGACCCTCATGGGAAGCCGGCGACCAGGGGCTCAGAGAGCCCAAGATGAAACTCAAGGTCCCAGAGAATGTGGGGGCGGGGAGGGGTCTTGGGCATCCCCCAGTCTGATCCCCTTGTTGTTGAGAGGAAGAGACAGGTGCCCAGAGGGGCGTGACTTGCCCAAGGCCACGTGGCGAGACCAGAACCCCAGCCCCTGCCTGCCCCGTCCGAGCCCACAGCGGACACAGAGCCCCGGGGCCGTGGCCCTGACGGCCGCCTCCTGTGCCCTCAGGCACCATGGAGTGCTACACGGAGGAGAAGGCCAACAAGATCAAGGCGGACTACGAGAAGAGGCTGCGGGAGATGAACCGGGATCTGCAGAAGCTGCAGGCCGCGCAGAAGGAGCACGCACGGCTGCTCAAGAACCAGTCGCGCTACGAGAGGGAGCTGAAGAAGTTGCAGGCCGAGGTGGCCGAGATGAAGAAGGCCAAGGTACTGAGGGGGGTGCCGGGGGCTGCCTTCTGAGAATCCGCTCGCCGTGTTAGGAATAATCGTTGCTGTCAGCGTGGACCATCTTCTAGACACACAGCATTGCCCAGCTCAACCTGTCCTGGTCCTGGATGCTGTCCGCTTAGCCGGGTGCATCGTCCAGGGTGATACCACTTTCCCAAGTTGCGGGGGCAGGCAAGGGTCTGCAGGGGACCCCGCTCGGCACTGTCCCCGTGCTGGGAATCTCCACCACCGTTGTCTCCAGGCTGCACGGAGTCTAGGTGAGGCCTCCCATGTGGGAAGCCTTTGCCTAAAGAATAATAATAATAATTGCCACTGTCTGAAGGTTTACTGTGGCCGGGCCCCAGGTCAGTCACTTACCAGGCATGATCATGTCCCATCCCTGAGCAGAAGCTCATGAGACATGTCCTGTTGTTATCCTCATTTTGCGCCTGGGCCAGTGGGGCTCAGAGAAGTTAATCTCAGCACCTAAATGTGGTGCTGGAGTTCGAGCTTGGTTCTCAGCCTCCCGCTCGGATGTGTGGTCCATGTAGCGGGTGCCTTCTTTTCCTCTTTTGCCCTCCTCAGGGTACGCTCGTCTCTGGGGTGTGGGCCCAGCTCTTCTGCCCCGTGTCTGGGTGTGTTCTTCCCCCACACACATCCCTGCTTCCTTTATGTCCTTCCTCCCTCAGGCCTTCCTGTGATGCTCTCCTGCCCTGGCCCTCAGCCCCTGGTGAACCCCGGCTCTCCAGCCCTGGGCCCGGCCTTGGGGCTGGACGCCCTAGCAAAGCCGGGCGCTCCTGGCAGCCCCAGCGAGCTGTGGAGGGCTGGCCTCGGAAATGGGCACCAGAGCAGAGCGCCTGGTCCTCGGGGCTGGCAGGACAGGGTGTGGGTCTGGGAGCCATCAGTCCCTGCGTCCTCACATGGACTCGGCTGGCTCACCGGAGTGCAGCGGAGGGAGGCAATGCCGTGATGGTGGTGCAGACTCTGAGAGGAGAGGAGGGGACTGTCAGCCCTCAGGCAGGCCCGGCCCTACTCCTGGGCTGCCTGTGTCTCCAGCCGAGCCTGGGCCACAGGTCTGGGGGCTCCACCAGCTGGACCAGGGTGCTGTAATCAGAACGGCCTGGGAGCCCCATTTTCTCCAACTCCAGCACTTCCGTCCTGTGGGGTGTTGAGACAGAGGGCTCCAAGAGGAATTTGGAGGGGCTTGAATGCGGGGGCCCTCTGGTGGGGTGGGCCGAAGGGCCGGGGGTCTTGGTTCCCCAGGTGGAGCAGCACACCCATGGGGCTGTGGTCCTGCGGCAGCTCCAGGAGCAGTTGTGGGGGTCTTGTCTGCGTCCTCACTGTCTCCTTGAGGTTTCCGCTCACGCCTCTGCAGGCAGCCCAGCCTGTCCTGGCCAGCTCTCCTCTCAGCGGGGTGGCCTGACTGTGAGCCTTGCGAGGCAGGGGATCCGCCCATGGCTCTGGAAAAGTAATGTAACGCCCGGGATCTGTTTGAAGGCCGGAGGACCCGTGCCTGCCCCTGGGTTTGAAGCTCAGGGTTGCAGGCCCCTCAGCCAGGTGCCAGCTCTGCACACCCTCTAACGGCATTCTGGTGAGCCCAGGCCAGAGGTCAGAAAAAACACCCCAGGCCATCCCAGGGGGGCCTGGCAGGGGAGGGACAGAGAGGGTACAGGTGCCGTGAGAGCCGATGCCCAAGGACCGTCCCGCGCAGGTCAGCTGCTGGGCCCCAGTGATTACAGACTGGAACCGGAGTGGCCCCCCCGTCACCAGGGTCTCCCCCGGAGAGGGGACACTGCCTTCTGTGTCACATCTGCAGAGCAGCGCCGGTTGCGGGTACCATGTCGCTTTCAGCGCTGTCGCGTGCACTCCCATCCTGAGGCCTTCACCCCTGTGGTGGCCTCCGTGGCGCTCGGCCACACCTGCAGAGGTGGACAGATCGGCCTTTGTCCGGGGGA
This sequence comes from Equus quagga, assembly GCF_021613505.1. NCBI lineage: Eukaryota > Metazoa > Chordata > Mammalia > Perissodactyla > Equidae > Equus > Equus quagga. The sequence goes on along the minus strand of NC_060278.1, from coordinate 60,118,516 downwards.
GCCCAGTGAGCCTCGCCCCCTGGCCCCAGAGGATAGCTGACCTCGGGTTTGCATGCAGCCCTGGCATGCCTGGTCTCAGGTGGTCCCCTTCAGCTAGGGCTTGGGCTGGCCTGTCCCGGTTCTTTGGGACAGGCTGATTCTGGACCCCAGAGACCCGGCCGCTGCAGCGAGCTCTCCTCCTCTCTGTGCACTCACCCCAGCAGGGCCTGCCTCCCCGCTGCCGTCTCTTCTTCCGGCTATCCCAGAGCAGGGCAGGCTGGGGACGTTCCTGGTGCTGCCTAAGGCCTCAGTGTAGAGGAAGGATCCACCCACACCCGATTCTCAGGCCCTGGTCCCTCGGAACGTGTCTGAAACCCCGTGTGCATAGTTTCTCATGCTTCAGGCACCAGGACTTGGGGGCAGGGGGGAGGCAGATGCCTCAAGGCCCCGAGGGCCTGGCTGTCCATCATGCTGGGTCATCTCTGGCCACACTCACGGTGCTCTGTGCCTTTGGCCAGGCCCCCAAGCACTCCGGGTTCCAGGCTCTCCTTGGTGGCCAGCTCTGCTCTGAATGGCCATGGTGCCGGCCCTGGGACTGTTGTGAGGGCTGGATTTTAGAGGCAGAATGACCAGGGCCGGAAGTCTGGGCATTCCTCACTGGTTTTGTGACTTTAAGTTATTTTGTCTCTCTGAGGCTCGTTTCCTTGTTTACATAATGGGAGAGATAACGCCTCTCGTCTGAGTCACGAGGACGGGGCCTGGCATACAGTGTGGTCTCCAAAAATGACGCTGGTCTTGGTGATTGTCACTGTGGGCCTGGCCCTGGGGTCGGCCCCTGACTGTCCCCTCAGCCCTGTGGGCAGCTCGGCTGTCAGCAGGAGAGCGGAAAGTACCCCATCCAGATGTGAGGACTTGCCTCCGGCACCCCAGGCTACTCCTGGAATGGGACGGTGGCTCTGGGTGAGGGCCACCAGGGGCTATGGTATTGGGAGTAGTGGGGGCCGGCTGGACCATGCAGAGAGGTCGGCCTGGCATGGCTGGGCAGGCTGGAAGGTTGCCAGGTGGTGTGACAGCTTCAACTCCTTCGGTGGGGTGGGGATGGACCCCTCGTTCTAGACCCGCAAGCCCCGAGCCAGTGCTGCCTGGCAGGCGGTCACCCTGCCCAGCGTCCCGAGAGGCAGCTGCTCCGTGGAGGGTGTGGGCCGCCTCGTGTCCAGCCCTGCCTCACGCCACCGCCTCTGCCCGTCCCAGGTGGCCCTGATGAAGCAGATGCGAGAGGAACAGCAGCGGCGGCGGCTGGTGGAGACCAAGAGGAACCGTGAGATCGCCCAGCTCAAGAAGGAGCAGCGGCGACAGGAGGTGAGGGGCGGCTTCGAGGATCCGCCAGCCCCCCAGCTCCCCAGACTCGCCGGCTTCCCAGCCGCCCCTCCTGCCTCGCGGCCTTGGGTCCCACCATCCTGAGTGGGAGAACAGAGTGCAGCGTCACAGAGGGCGGGCACACAGGCTGCGGGTCCAGCCTCTGTATTGTCCAGGGGAGGGACTCGAGCCCCAGAGATGGGCAGGAACTCTCCCAAGGTCATCCGCAAGCCAGAGCCAGGAATGTGCAGCCTCCAGCCCTGCAGGGCAGCCACAGCAGGGCCGAGCCAGCTAGTCCAGCATCCCTAGCCCACGGTGGGGAGAAGAGGCCAGGGGACTTGCCCTTGCGGACACAGGGGCCTCATGGTGACCTCCGGGAGAGGGAGCTAAACTCTAGATCCCATTTCATCAACAAGTTTTGGCTGCACGAGAATCACCCTGACACCAGGCTTCGCCTGCAGGGCTGGGCACACTTTCCTGGTCCTGGCCCAGGCCGACCGGGCGTGATGCCTGAGGGTGGACCCCAGCCCGCTTCTCACAGTTTCAGATCCGAGCTCTGGAGTCGCAGAAGCGGCAGCAGGAGATGGTCCTGAGGAGGAAAACCCAGGAGGTGAGCGAGGCCCCTTCCCCTGCATGTGCATTGCTCCCTTCTCCGGAGTTCTGCCACGGCCCGAGGGACAGGGAGGGGATAGGTCTGCCTGTGGCCTGGCTCTCCCTTCTTCCACTCAGCAAATGTGATCTTGCAGACCTCATGTGAGGCCTGTTGGTAGGGCCGTTCTCAATAAGCAAGCTGCAGGCTCCGGTCCCACATGCCTGAGATGTTAATTTTAGAAAAAAGTACAAGTCTCAGGGGCTGGCCCAGTGGTGTCATGGCTCAGTTCACGCACTCCTCTTTGGTGGCCCGGGGTTCACAGGTTCAGATCCTGGGCATAGACTTACACACTACTCACCAAGCCATGCACTGGTGGCATCCTGCATATAAAACAGAGGAAGATGGGTACAGATGTTAGCTCAAGACCAGTCTTCCTCAGCAAAAAGAGGAAGATTGGGAACAGATGTTAGCTCAGGGCCAATCTTCCTCACCAAAAAAAAAAAAAAAAAAAAAAGTGGAGGTCTCTTGTGTTCATTTCATATCAAGCAGACCCCTTGGCCCTTTCTCTATCCCAATTCCAGACCAGAACAGAGCAGCCCCTGTCTTCTTCCTGCCTGCCCCCCCCAATCTGGGCCTTCTCATGGGCTTTGGGGTACCGTGCTCACTGGGTCGCTCTTTTCTCGGCCCCCAGGTTTCTGCACTGAGGCGCCTGGCCAAGCCCATGTCCGAGCGGGTGGCGGGGCGTGCAGGACTGAAGCCACCCATGCTGGACTCGGGGGCGGAGGTGTCGGCCAGCACCACCTCGTCTGAGGCCGAATCGGGGGCCCGCTCTGTCTCCAGCATCGTGCGCCAGTGGAACCGCAAGATCAACCACTTCTTGGGGGACCATCCTGCGGCCACTGTCAATGGCACCCGCCCTGCCAGGTGGGGTGGACGGGCGGCACCCCGGTCTGTGCGGGCAGGGTGGGTAGAAATGTGGAGGCAGGACCAGCGAGAGGCAAGCTCTGGGGAGGTAGCTCAGTGATGGGTCCCCCACGGCTCTCGGCTCCCAGTGGGGTCTCGGTGGGGCTGCAGAGGTCGAGGGCGGTCCCACCCAATCCCCTTTGCCTCCGTCTCCCAGAAAGAAGTTCCAGAAGAAGGGGGCCAGCCAGAGCTTCAGTAAGGCCGCGAGGCTCAAGTGGCAGTCCCTCGAGCGGCGGATCATTGACATCGTCATGCAGAGGATGACCATCGTCAACCTGGAGGCCGACATGGAGCGGCTCATCAAGGTGCCGCGGCCCCGCCCCGCCTCCCCTCCCTCCCACCTCCACTCCTGTGCCCGTCCCCGTCCGCCGTCACTGCTGACTTCTCTCGCTCCTGGGGCCTCTCCTCATGCCCTCTCCTCCTGCTCCTTGTGCCTGCTCTGAAATCCAGAGGTGCTGGGGGTGGGGGGCGGGCCCTGGGGCCTGGCCTGGTGGGGAGCTGTGGGCAGGGCTGGGCAGCAACCTGAGGCCTCTCCCCACCCCCCCCAGAAAAGGGAGGAGCTGTTCCTCCTGCAGGAGGCTCTCCGGAGGAAGCGCGAGCGGCTGCAGGCCGAGAGCCCGGAGGAGAAGGGGCTACAGGAGCTGGCAGAGGAGATCGAGGTGCTGGCGGCCAATATCGACTACATCAATGACAGCATCACCGACTGCCAGGCCACCATCGTGCAGCTGGAAGAGACCAAGGTGCCCAGCCGGGCGGAGGCGGCAGGGACGTGGGGCTGGGTGGCAGTGGCAGCCCTGGGTGACGAGGCCTCTCTGCCTCCTGTCCTAGGAGGAGCTGGACTCCACAGACACGTCGGTGGTCATCAGCTCCTGCTCCCTGGCCGAAGCCCGCCTCCTGCTGGACAACTTTCTCAAGGCGTCCATCGACAAGGTGGGCCGGTGCTCACCTGCCGGGCGGGCCCACGCGCTCAGGCACCTCTGTGATCTGCTCTCATGGTGACGCCCACAGGCCTGGCCCCTCCTGACCTGCATCACTGACAGGCCAGGGCAGCTGCCTCCCCTCCCAGCCTCTGATTCCAGGCTGTAAAGGAAGGTGGGGTGTAAAGGAGGGTGGGGACAGTATCAGGCTCGTGGCTTCTTGCACGGTTTTAACGAGATGACGCACGCGAGAGGCTTGGCGTGGTCCTGGCACGCAGCGGGCCTCCGTTAGAGGTGACTGTGTACTGGTCCAGGCCCGTCCACCGCAGGGCTGGGCTGGAGCCCACTGGAGGCGGAGGGAGAAGTGTGTGCGTGTGTGTGTGTGTGTGTGTGTGTGTGTGTGTTAGGATGGAGCAGCGCGAGACAGACAGACCACATGCCACCCAGGAGGGTTCACACTAGAGCATCAGGCATCCCTTGGTGGGCCCTGTGCCCGCCTCTCCTTCCTCCGGGGGCCTGTGGTCTTGGGGACAGACGCCACATCGTATGCGTGCAGTGACTGGGAGAGGAGGCAGGGAGGCGGCCCTCGTCTCCTCCTCTGATCCCCAGTGACCTCTCCAGCTCTGCTTTGTGTCTTTGGGGAGAGTCAGTCTGCCAGCGCTGCCATGACAAAGTGCCCCAGGCTGGTGGCCTAAACAGGAGGTTTATTCTCTCCCGCTTCTGGAGGCTGGTGTCTGAGATCCTGGGGTCGGCAGGGTGGGCTTCTCCTGAGGCCTCTCTCCCCTGCTTGTCGATGGTGACTTCTGCCTTCATGTGGTCTTCCCTCTGTGACTGGATCCAAAGCTCCTTTTTTTTTTTTTTTTTTTGAGGAAGATTAGCCCTGAACTAACATCTGCTGCCAATCCTCCTCTTTTTGCTGGGGAAGACTAGCCCTGAGCTAACATCTGTGCCTGTCTTCCTCTACTTTATACCTGGGACGCCTGCCACAGCATGGTGTGCCAAGTGGTGCCATGTCCACTCCCGGGATCGGAACCAGCGAACCTCGGGCCGCCAAAGTGGAATGTGCACAATTAACCGCTACGCCACCAGGCTGGCCCCAAATCTCCTCTTCTTATAGGGACACCAGTCATACAGATTGGGGCCTGCCCTAAAGACCCCCTTTTAACTTAGTTACCCCTTTAAAGGCCCTGTCTCCAAATACGGTCACATTCTGAGGTCCTGGGTGTTACAGTGTCAACGTGTGAATTTGGGAGGACGAAGTTCAGCCCATAACAGAGAGAGAGCCCTAAGGCGACTCCACGGACGTGTGTGCGTGAGGGAAGTGAGGGGCTGGGGTGCCTCTCAGTCGGGGACGGGCCCAGGGCTGACGTCTGGAGTTAGCAGGTTTCCCTCCCAGGTGGCTTGTTGGGAGCAGGTGTCAGGCCCGGAAGGGTAACCCAGGCCTCGCTCCCCGCCCTCAGGGGCTGCAGGTGGCACAGAAGGAGGCTCAGATCCGGCTGCTGGAAGGACGGCTGAGGCAGACCGACATCGCAGGTTCCTCCCAGAACCACCTGCTCCTGGACGCCCTGCGCGAGAAGGCCGAGACGCACCCTGAGCTGCAGGCGCTCATCTACAACGTGCAGCAGGGTACGTGGGTGCGGGCGGAGGCCTGGCAGCTCCTGGGAACCCTGGGGCTCCCTGGCTCCCACCCCCAGGGAGACCATCGCTTCCCCAGAACCACCCCAGGAGCCCAGTCTGATCCCGGCTGCTGAGACACGGGAGGGAGGCTAGCCCCCTCATCCTCCTGCCCTCCCTCCCTCCCTCCCACAGAGAACGGCTACGCCAGCACTGATGAGGAGATCTCAGAGTTCTCGGAGGGGAGGTGAGTTTCCAAGTCAGGAGTTTGAGCGCGTACCTGGGCTGGGGTGTGGGGTGGCCACAGGGCCCCAGGGCTGAGCCTGGATTTGTAGGCTGTTTGGGACCCATGGATCTAAGTCCCGGAGAGCCAGGGCGTGGGCTGTCAGGATCCTGAATGCCCTCTGCTTCTTCCTTAGCTTCTCCCAATCGTTCACCATGAAAGGTTCCACCAGCCACGATGATTTCAAGTTCAAGGTGAGCCCCCATCGGAAGGCAGACAGTAGGCCACGGCAGGACCAGCCTCCCCAGGCTTGGTCCCCACCTTCCTGCGGCTCTACCCTCACCCCCCAGCCCCGACCCGATATTGCCTCTGGCTGGGATGGAGGTCCAGAAAGGATCTAGCCTGGAATTGGGAGGTGCCCGGACGTGTAAACTGTTACAGCCCATTCTTTTTTGAGGTGGGTGGAAGGTGGGAGAAATGGCTGGAGCTACTGCCTAGTGATGTCACCGTAGCCAGAGGCCCCCCTTTCAAAAGCCTCCCCCACCAAGGCTCTGCCTCGTGCTTAGAGTCAAAGGCGAAGTCCAGATGTCCAGTCATTCTGCGGGCAGATGACAGATCCAAGAGGCTCAGTTGTGGGAGTCCACAACGAGGGAGCTGACCTGCCAGCCAGGGATCCGTTATTAGACTGAACTAAGAAATAGGGTTTATTAAAGAGAGAGGGGAAGAAGCTGCAGGCTGGCAGTGAACTGTGCATAGTCTTTGGGTAAACCGATTAATTAGCTGGGGGCCAGCAAAGAGGTCAGTCCGTCTGGGCCTTCAGTCTCAGTAGGGCAGAGAAACCATTTCCGTGGCTTCAGATTCTCCCGAAGCCTTGAGAGACAGTCTCTGGGTGATTTCTGGTTCCTCCACCGGAGGCCAAGGCAGCACCCTTTCCCTGGTTAGGATCCCCCCCCGCCCCGGCTCCCCGTTTCTGTGCCATCCCGTGTGGGCAAGCGGTCCACCCCAGTCCTTCCTTCCCCAGGGCGAGCCCAAGCTGTCTGCCCAGATGAAGGCCGTGTCGGCCGAGTGCCTGGGGCCCCCGCTGGACGTCTCCACCAAGAACATCACCAAGTCGCTGGCCTCCCTTGTGGAGATCAAGGAAGACGGAGCAGGCCTCTCCCTCCGAGACCAGTACTACCGGGACAAGGTCTCGCGCACCATCAGCCTGCCCACCAGAGGCAGTACCTTGTAAGGAGGGGAGCCGGGCGTGCGGGTCAGGGCGGGCAGGGAGCTGGGACTGGGCCTCACCGGACCCTTCTCTGTCAGCCCCCGGCAGTCTCGAGGCACGGAGACGTCCCCTCTGACCCGAAGGAAGTCGTATGACCGAGGACAGCCCATTAGGTGAGAGTATATTCTGGAACCTTCCCCAGAATCGCTCATTCTAGTCCTGGGCAGCCTGAACTAGTTCTGGTCCATCTGTAGATCGTTGTGGGCACTGTTTAATGTGGGCCAGTCTGGCTATGTCATTTAGCTTCCCCCATGGTCCCCTCCCCACCCGGCAGGTGTGTGGGCTCGGGGACATATGATCTCCATAGCGCCTTGAGCTGGGTGGCCACGCTCACTGCTAAAAACCTCTGGCTGATGCGTGCTCCATGTTGGTGGCCTCGTAGCCGCTTGGAGTGGTCATTGTGCTGACGTTTTTCACCCCTCTTTATGACCATGGGTCCTTGGAAGTCTTTAGCCCGTTTAAGGTCTTGTCATGTGAGAGGAGTGTAGACGTTTAAAGAAAACCCAGAGAGCTGACTACAGAGGGCGGGCAACTCCAGCTGGCCAGCCGCTCCCAGGGCCAGGCCCCACTGAGCCGTGGCCCATCGCTGGATGCCTCCTTGGTCATCTGGTCTGTGCACTCAATTTTCAGAGAGGTTTGGTGGCCTCCCCCAGGTCACACAGCTAAATAGTGGAGGAGCAGGGGCTCACGGGGACCTCTTGCCACCTGCCTAGTAGGGAGGCAGGAGGGCTCGCTCAGGCTCCCAGCCGTCCCGCCCTCTGAGGTCTGGGCAGATGCCACAGCTCGCAGAGAGGCCTTCAGGGAGCGGGGTGGGGAGCTGCAAGCATATGTGTGCCCTTGGGGTCTCACAGATGTCCCTTCACCCCCAAGCTGAGAGACCACGCTGAAGATGCATTAATGACTTTCCAAAGTCATCATGATGACTAATGACAGCTTCCCAAAGAGGGGTACCTCACGGTGTCAGAATGGGGCGGCACAGCGGGCTGCTAGGTTCTTGCCTGCAGAGGCTGTCCATCCTTCCTACTCACAGTAGTTGTCTCCTGTCGTCACCATGAACGCGGAGTTAGCGGTCACTGACCCGCTGCTCCCAGAGGAATGCAGCATTAGGTTCCCACAAGCCTCTGGGCACAACATGGTCACCAACCCATCACGATAGAACCTTGTTTCACGTGTGTTTCTGCTTAAAGACACCCTACTTAATGTATGTCGGTGACTCATTCACGTTGAACTCACGGCCAGCGGCCCTATAACACGCCCGAATGAGCTCATCTCGCACCCGTACTTTCCCCGTAAGGCACGTCCCAGCCTCCCTGCACTCAGGACACCAAGCGGCCCCTCCGCTCTACCCAAGGGGCCATTTTAAACGGTGAAGTCAGCAATCAAAAGCACAAAAAATAGGAAAAACATGACACCCAATGGACCACGGAAGGCCACCCGTTCACCGAATAAGAGCTGAGGCGAGAAGGCCGGCGTCACCTCGTTCCACCTCAGCTGGGGATGTGTGCATTTGGGGGCTCAGATTTTTTGCTGCTCTGCTCGTGTCTGCAAATGACCACAGAAGCACTGCGAGTATGATTTTGGGGTTTCCAAATCCATTTTCAAGAGTGGGTGAATCCCCAAATATGGAATCCCCTGACGATGAGAAGGATGGACTGGTTCAGGGCAGCGTCTGGGAGCTAACTGGGGGCTGGGCTCTGGGACCCCTGCCCTGCAGGCCTGACAGCCAAGCCAGAAGGTGGTGCTGGAAGCATAGCGTGTGAGCCTGTGGGCACGAGTGTGGGCACTAACGACGCCGCCCTCTGTCCCCTGCACGCCAGGTCCACGGACGTGGGATTCACGCCCCCCTCGTCCCCTCCCACGCGGCCCCGCAGTGACCGTAACGTCTTCTCCCGTCTCACCAGCAATCAGAGCCAGGGCTCAGCGCTGGACAAGTAAGAGCCAGGCCGGTCGGGCGGGCACAGCGAGGGGACACGGCCCATGGGTGGTGCTGCCCGCGGGCAGGGCTGGCACAGTGGGCAGATCAAGCTATGCTGTTCCGGCCCCTCGGAGAGAGGAGGACCTGATGCCCCTCTCCTGGCATCTCTGCCCTTTCTGTCCTGACCGTGGGCCCTTCCTGTCGCCTGCACGTGCTGGAGAGGGCAGGAAGGAAGCCACAGGATGGGGGCCTGGGGCAGTCAGGCTCCCAGGGGTCCCCCAGAACTGCCCCCTGAATCCTCCCCTGCTGATCTTGGATTCTTTGATTCTTCTCTGAAGCCCCTTCCTTAAGGTGCAGCCACACCCCCTCCCAACCACGGATGCTCAGACAGGCCCCCTGGGCCCTTGCGCACCGTCCCAGCAGAAAGAGACCCCCGGTTTCCTTCACCTGCAGGGTCAGCTCGCCCTGTATTCACAGGTCCTCTTGGACGGCTGTAACTACCACTAGTGTGATGGGTGTAGACAGCAGTCCTGTGCATTCACAAGGCACCCTCATGCTGCACCTGCTTCCACATCTGTGATTCGTTTGAACATAAATCAGCCTTAAGAATTGTCTCCCCATTTCACAGAAGAGGAAATGAGCCTCAAAGAGGGGCCCGGGGGTGTTCACCTAGAAAGTGGGGGAGCTGGGCCAGCACCTGGGGCTCTGACGTGTGCTGGCACATGTTCCCAGCAGTGGGACACTGCCTCGAGAAAGGGGTGTCGCCCTCCATGTTTTCCTCCCCTAAAGACCCTGAGGGGGGACAGTGCTACCCTGCAAGGCAGCCCAGGCTAGAAAGTGGTGGTCTTTGCACCTGCTGCCTGGCATCAGCCCCTCCGCACAGAAACGCCTCTTCCTAGGCTCCCCAAACCTGCTCGGCTCAGCTCCCACTGCAGGGTGGATGTATAAGCCCGGCCGGCCTGTGCCAACCAGGGCGCCCCCTCCACACCTTTACAATCGGCAGGTCCTTGTTTCAGAAGGATTGGGGTGGGACTCCGGGCATCCCAGCCTGTTGGTCTCCCAGGCCTTGTCCTGTCCAGTGGTCCGGGTCTTGGACCCCATGCATGGTGCAGAGCTGGCTTCTGGGGACGGTGGGCTTCGTAAATAAGTCAGTCCCTGAGGAATTGCTGGAAGAAGCTGGCTCCCAGGGAAGGGCAGGAGCGGCCTGGCTTCCTCTGGCCCCGGGCAGGGACGAGCATTGCTGGGGCAGGCAGGTGCCCCCAGCTTGTGCGATGGGGTAGCCGGAGAGCTTGGAACCAGCAAACGACCCACGAACCATCCCCTAGAGCGTGGGCTGGCCCTCCCACATCTCTAGCCCCGTCCTCGCTCCTACCCTGTTAGCCGAGGGACCCTGGTGGCCCGCCCCTGGGGGTGTCCCCAGCTCCTAGGCCAGCCTGTCCCCCTCCTCTCCTGCTCTCCCCCGGCGCCCTCATCGCTCTGCCTCTGTCCACTGCCTCGAAGAGAATAACCCGTCTTCTGACCTGCTGCTGCTGTCACCTCTGCGTCCCTGTGTGTTTTCCTCTCTCCCCCTAATCCAGCTAATTTTCTGCCCTCCCAGGTCTGATGACAGCGATTCCTCTTTGTCGGAGGTCCTGAGGTACACACACCACGTCTCGTGTCTGCTTCCCAGCTCTCACTCTGTCCTCTCTCTCCTCTGCCTCTGCCGCACACCCCTCCGCCTGCACGCCCCTGTCCTCTGCATGCAGCCCCCTCCCGTCGCCTGCCCCTCCTCCGCCATGGCTCTTCTGAGATGACCTCCGCCCCCGCCCCCGCCCCCTGGTTCCTCCTTCTCAGGGTGGCTGCGTGGCCTCTGACTGCGCCGGGCCGGCTGGAGCTGGGGGCTTGGGGATGGGTGCACGGTTGCTGGGGGCAGGCCCTGTTCTCTTCTCCTGGTCACCTGGCTGGGGGCGTGGAGCATGGGAGCCTGGGGTTGGCTGGGATGAAGCTCTGCCGATGGGGGTGGAGAGCCCGTGGAAGGCCTGGGGGCCACGGGGACCAGCTGGGCACCTGCTCCTTGGAGGGGTGTCGTTGCCTGTGCTCAGCGTCCTGCTGACTTGCTCAGCGTCCTGCTGACTTGCTCAGCTTGGGCCGGTGGGTGCGCGCTTCAGACCTTGGCTCCGAGAGGGGACGTGGCCCCTGCCCGCCTCTCCTGGCATGTGGACCGGGAGCACCAGGAGACCTCCTGTCCCCCCAGCTTGTGAGATGACCAGAGGCCAGTGTCCCCACCCAACCCAGCACAGCATAGCTCCCTGCAGCAAGGAGTGCATCCCAGGGTCTGGTGGGCCAGAGCTCCCGACAGCTCCCGCCCTGGTTGTGATGTTTCTGTGACCCCTCCCACGGGTAGCAAGGCTTTGCCGCCAGCCCACCAGCCTCTCTCATGGCAGAGGGTTGTCTTCTTAAATCCTTCTTACGGCAGTCTTGGGCTTCTCCCCCAGCCATATGGCTGGGCCCAAATTAGTGTCAGAGCGGGGGGCTGGGGCAGCGTGGGGGCCGTTCACGTGTGTGACACCTGGCTAGCAGCTGCACCTGTCTGATCGCCGTTCTCGAGGGGGGCCTAGCTGAGTCCTGGGGCCATGGGATGCACAGATGGGATGTGCTGTGGATGGGGCACTGGTCATTTCCGTGTATCCTCAGCCACGGGGTCGCTGTCAGGAGCAGCATTCTTGTTGGAAAAGAACTAGAACGTCTTTTCAGACCTGCACATACCTTGGCCAGGGATCTCGTTCCAAAAGACCCTCACTGAGCAAAAGATCATCCTCAGACCTGCAGGAGGCTGGTGTAGCCAAATCCTCATGCTTGCTCTGGTTAAGCCTCCCTGCCCCTCCCAGAGTGTTTGCGGGGAGCGTGTTCCTCCGGGTCCACGTAGCCTCGTTCCCAGAGGCGCCCCAGACATCCCTGACCCAGAGCTGAGCTGGGGGTCCCAAAAGGGATGGATGTAACTCTTTGGAAGTGACAGTCACAGGTCTGGCCATGCTGGTCCAAGAGGCCTGTGGGTAGGGGTGTGTGCGTGTGTGCGTGTGTGCATGAGTCTCTGCTTGGGAGGTGCCAACCCCAGAGGCAGCCGCTGGCAGATGGATAGAGTGGGACTGAGGTGCTTGTGGGGTGACGGGCTGCGCATCCTCCCTGTCTGCACCCCTCGCGTCACCCTGGGTTAACTGAAGTAGCATGGAGGAATCATGGTTGCTGTAGGAGCCATTCGAGCCCTGGAGCCCCTCCCTGCCCAGCTGGGGCCTGGGTGCATTTGTGTCTCAGGATCTGGGTCAGACAGGCATCGGATGGGGACTTCCCACAGGCAGGGCCCATGTCCCCCGCTCCTTCCGGCTGCGTCTAGCCTGGAGGTGCGCAGGATGGCGACTGACAGGTTGCTGTACAGGCAGACCCTCCCCACCTGCGCAGCCTGTTCCCGGCTCTCAGACCTTGGTGGCATTTGACTGGAGGCTCCATCATCGGGCCCTGGTCCCCTCTCTGCCCTGTGCCCTCTGACCGTGTGCCTCGCTCAGCCTGGCGCGGTCTCCCTGGCTGATGGGCGCGTCCTCTCTCCCTCTCTCCCTGGAAGGGGCATCATCACCCCGGTTGGAGGAGCCAAGGGTGCGCGGACAGCCCCACTGCAGTGCGTCTCCATGGCCGAGGGCCACACCAAGCCCATCCTCTGCCTGGACGCCACGGACGAGCTGCTCTTCACGGGCTCCAAAGGTGAGTGGAACCCAGACTGGCCAAGTAGGGTTAGGATCTCCCACCCAACCCGGCGTCCTTTGCAAGTGGGCTCTGAAGGAGATGCAAGAGCCCCCAGGAGTGGCTGGTGTGGGCTCGGCTTGCTCACGACCTTGTCTCATGGCTCTCTCCTTGGCTCGAGGCTCCTCATCCCAGGCGCCCCCAGCCAACCAAGCTTTCCCTCGCACCTGACCCTGGCGGTTTCACTTTCGCCCAGAAACTCCACGAAGCTTCTAAGGTGCCCCACCCATCTATTCCTCCCGGACCCCCCACATCCCCACCCCGCACTTGCATCCCAGGAATTCCTCTGATTTTGGCCACCGGACTCCACCACGTCACGATTATTTAATCTCAACAGCAAAGTCACAAAAACTCTACCAGCAGGAAGAACAGCTCTGCAGGGGACACGCTGATAGAATGACGAGAATCTACGTCAGCGTCTGCCTGGCGGAGGGGGACAGTTGTCAGTCTCTACGTGGTTGATTGATTCCAAGTTTTCCCCATAAGGCTGGCTCACCATCTGTTCGTTAATTTTGTCAGCTATTAGCAGTTGTAGGACTAGGCACCAAAGGCTTAAGGATTTTATTTTAGCACAGGACCCCTTGGCAGCACTCACAGAACTCTGGTGTCTAGAGGGAGTTTGCTGGGAAAATCCTCTAAAGTGCTGACCAGCCTCTCCCCTGAGTTTTCACACACACGTGCCCGCCGCGTGAGCCCGCCGCGTGAGCCCGCTGCGTGAGCCTGTCTTTCTCTCCCTCAGACCCGAGCCCCTTCCTTCAGACCTCTCTGGATGACATCCCCCGACGCTGGCGGCCCTGTTTCAGGGAGCGTGCATTTCCCAGCCCCGGGTGACTCACGTGTCCTCCGCCTCCCCCCCCGACCCACGGCTCTCCCCATCCCTTGCAGACCGCAGCTGTAAGATGTGGAACTTGGTCACGGGGCAGGAGATCGCAGCCCTCAAGGGCCACCCCAACAACGTGGTCTCCATCAAGTTCTGCAGCCACTCGGGCCTGGTGTTCTCCGTGTCCACCTCCTACATCAAGGTGTGGGACATCCGGGACTCGGCCAAGTGCATACGCACGCTCACGTAAGTCCTCTGGTGCTGGCTTACAGGGTGGGTGGGGCGCCACGGGCCAGCCCCAGTGGCCCAGGGAGTAGAGAGCAGCCTGGCCACATGGGCACAGAGGCCCTTACAGGCCGGTGGATTTCGCTTGACTCTCTGGGACCAAGTGGGATCCCTGGGTCGGAGGACAGTGTCCAGGACAGCAGCTCGGTTGAGCCTCAGCCTGCCTGCCCCTGACCCTTCATCCCGGTCCCCCAGCCCTGCCCCTGAGGCATGCACAGTATCGCCCTGTGGGTCTGAAAGACGAGCCGGGGAGACAGTGAGACCGGGCGGCAGCAGCCTCCACTGCCATGCTGGCCACGTGCCTGCAGAAACAAGGCCCCGATACGGTCCTGACCCCTGACGCTGACCATCTCAGACAGACAGACAGACACATGGGGGACAGAGCTGAGCCGAGGGCCCCTGCAAAGGGAAATTGTTTCTGAGCAAAAGTTCCATTTCATCCTTATGTTTGCGTTGTCAGCTACAATCTAGTTATTTTGATCCTTAAAAAACAGTCAGCAGAGGATTTTTAGGGCAGTGAAACTGACGACTCTGTAGGACACTAACCTCATTACGCGTTTGTCCAAACCCGTAGGACGCACGGCCCCCAGAGGGAGCCCTGGTGTGGGCTGTGGTGTCTGGGTGGTAACGCCATGTCCGTGGAGGTCCATCAGTTGCGACAAATGTACCGTCGGGTGGGGAGGTGGACGGTGGGGGAGGCTGAGGGGCGGCGGGGGCTGCAGTCACACGTGACTTACCTATGGGGACATGTTCTGGGAAATGCATCGTTAGGCAATGTTGCGGACACACAAACATCACAGACACAAACCTAGATGGTGCAGCCTGCCACACACCCAGGCTCCATGGGACCATCTTATGGGACCACCGTCACGCGTGCGGCCCGTTGTTGACGGGAACATTGCCATGCAGCATGTGACCGGATGTGGGAACCCTGTGTACCTTCCCCTCTGTTATGCCAGGAGCTAAAACTGCTCTAAAAAAATCATCCTTAAAAAAACAAAAGAAACAAACACAGAATAAACAGAATGGGTATTATCACCTGTTTGTACAGAGGAGCGAACGGAGACTCAGAGAGGTAAAGTGATTTCCAGAAGCCCCGGGTTCAGACCCAGTCTCGTGGCCAGGCCTTCCAGACTTTCTCAGCTACTGCTCAGGCGGCCGCAGGGCAAACACAGGGGCTGCCTTCTGCCTGGGGTCTGGGGGTAGCCCTCCCCTTGGTCCCGCCTCCGACGGTCTGGAAACTTCCAGGAGAGGCAGCTGATCCTGTCCGTCAGTCTGGGAAGGCTTCCTGGAAGAAGAGGGTTCTCAGCGTGGCCTGAGTGCTGTTTGGCTGGTTTCCCGGCCTGGGCGGATGGACCGCTTTGATCTCTGACCCAGCCTCTCTTCCTCGCGGCAGGTCCTCGGGCCAGGTGACCTCTGGTGATGCCTGTGCCGCCACGTCCACCCGCGCCATCGCCAGTGCACAGGGAGAGCACCAGATCAACCAGATTGCCCTCAGCCCTTCGGGCACCATGCTGTACGCGGCCTCCGGCAACGCCGTCCGCATCTGGGAGCTCAGCAGGTCGGGGGGCTGCCTGGGTCAGGGCTGGGGGTCTCGGCGTGGCTGAAGGAGGGCATGCGAGTCTCAGCTTGGGGTGACTCTCCCGGGGCTGGAGGGACCCTGGCTGCTTCTCTGCTCCCACATCCTCCGAACGCCCTGGGATGCGGGCAGCTCACCGTCTAGGTTCTTGTTCTTGCTCAACGGGAGGGCAGTACCCCACCAGGCATGTTCATTCCAGGGCAGACCCCCTACCCCAACCCTCTGACCCACCTGCCCCTGGCTGCACCTCTCCCGGCCACAGGTTCCAGCCCGTCGGCAAGCTGACTGGCCACATCGGCCCCGTGATGTGCCTGACCGTCACCCAGACCGCCAACCAGCACGATCTGGTGGTGACCGGCTCCAAGGACCACTACGTTAAGGTACCGGGGGAGCCGCGGCCCGAGGCCCCCGGGGGGCACCATTCCTGGGGCTTCTCCCGCCCTCCCACCTCCTGCTCTGTCACCTTGGGGGCACGCGTGGAAATAATGAGACTTCTGGGCATTTCTGCTGAAGAAATCCCTCCACAGAGGCAAGAGAGTGTGTGCAGACAGTAAAGATGGCAGAGCGAGCTTGTAAGTGATGGAAATTAGAAAGAACCTAAATGTCTGGAGTAGAATAACGGTCAATAAATTAGGGAAGCCGCCGAACGGGATGCAGTGCGACTGTTAGTAGGCAAATTAGGAAAACAAAACACAAGGGGACAAACAACACTGATCTTGGTTCCCCCTGAGGACCACCAAGAGCTGCATGTCCGTGGCCGGAAACGGGAACGCAGGGTGTAAAAGGGGAATAGAGGACATCGGGTTCTGATGAATGTTTTTATTTAACGTACAAGAAATGTTATATTTATTTACTGGAAAACGTAAAAGAGTTTTGAAGGGAGGGTTACACCACAAACCCACCTTTCTCTGTAACCACCCCATGCTGAGCTGTGGGGTCCCCTGGCATTAACTGAAGTCGGGCCCCCCACACCCGCAGCCCTGTCCCCACGGGGAGGTCGAGACCTGAGCCTTCAGCATCCTCAGGCCCTGGGAGCAGCGCGCCCCTCCGCCCAGGTGGTGCTGTATCCAGGGCAGTGGTCGGCCCCGGCCACCCCCCCAGCCCTGTCTCCCCGGACCCTCCCTCCCGGTCCTTCCTCCCGCAGATGTTCGAGCTGGGGGAGTGCGTGGCGGGCACCATCGGCCCCACCCACAACTTCGAGCCGCCGCACTACGACGGCATCGAATGCCTCGCCATCCAGGGAGACATCCTGTTCAGTGGCTCCCGGGATAACGGCATCAAGAAGTGGGACCTGGAACAGCAGGAGCTCATCCAGGTGTGCTGGGAGGGAGGGGAGTGTGGGTAGGGCGGCGTGGCTCCCCCAGCCCAAGTGGGGCCCAGGGGGACCGAAACCCACCTGTTCCGCACCCTGTTCCCCGTCTCTGTCCACCCCCCGTCCCCTGCAGCCTCTCCCCGTTCCACCTCACCCCCCAATGCACCTGCTCTCAGGAGAGGATCTGCTCGCAGCCCCTGGGTTTGATGCAAAGCTGTCCCCATGTTCCCTTTCCCGGAGCGTTTGTGTTTTCCTCTGACCCCTCCGAGTGCTGCAGAGTTCCCCACCAGTGCCGGTTTGAGCCTAGAACCCCTCTCTGGGCCCGTGCCCTCCCCAGCTGGCTCCTGGCAGCCGTGATGCTGCCTGTCTGCCCGGGGACTCCAGAGGCAGAGGGGAGCCTGGCGGCGGGCCTCCGTGTGTGCAGGGTCCTCTCCCTGCTGCTCCCTCGGTCCTCACTGGCCCCGCTCCTCCCGCAGCAAATCCCCAATGCACACAAGGACTGGGTGTGCGCCCTGGCCTTCGTGCCGGGCCGCCCCATGCTGCTGAGCGCCTGCCGGGCAGGCGTCATCAAGGTCTGGAACGTGGACAATTTCACGCCCATCGGGGAGATCAAGGGCCATGACAGCCCCATCAACGCCATCTGCACCAACGCCAAGCACATCTTCACCGCCTCCAGGTGGGTGCCGCACGGAGGTCTGCTTCTGGGGCCCACCCTTCCCCGTGGCGTGGGCGGGGCAGGCCTCTGGGCCCCTGCATGGCGCCCGCCAGCCTGTGTAGCCTTCACGGAGTGCCCGCCATGGGCAGGGGAGCAGGAAGGTGCTGGGCCCCAGGCCAGGACTCGCCCCGCCTCCTGCCCCTCACACAGCTGTCCCTTATCCAGGTGACTCAGACCACAGAGCAGCCCTGTCCCCCCCAGACCCCCTCCCTCCACCCCAGCTCTGGCCCCGTCCAGGGGCTGTGCAGGCCCTCTGTCCCCCGGGAGCTACTCAGAGGGGTCTCTTCTTTTTCCTTCCTGTTCCGACCGTCTCCCTTCTCTCCCCTCTGCCCTTCCCGTCTCCTCCTGCCTCTCCTCTCTGCCCCTCCGCCTCTCTCCCCCCACAGTGACTGCCGGGTAAAGTTGTGGAATTACGTCCCTGGACTCACCCCCTGCCTTCCTCGCCGAGTCCTGGCCATAAAGGGCCGCGCCACCACCTTGCCCTGACCCCCCCGCCCCACCCCTCTCTCATTCTCCTCTCTCTCCTTCTTCCTCTCTCTCCACTTCGATCTGAGCTGCTTCTTAACGGTAGGAGACGATTTTACTCCTCTCTGCTCTCCCTTCCTATCCTCCTGGCCCGGTGAGACTGCCCTGCCCGCCTCACCCTCCCCTCCCGAGCATGAGCAGTGGGACAGGCCCCCAGGAGAGGGGAGCCAGGGAGCAGAAAGCAGAGGGGACGAAACAAAGCATCCACAACCAAGAAAAGCCACCACGAGAATCCTGGCAGTCCTTTGGGACTGTGGGGCTCCCCCTCTGCCTGGCACGCCTCCCGCCTGTCTCCCCCTTCGTCCTGAACAAGGCTCGCCCCTCGGCCCCAGCTGCCTTTGGGCCATCATTTGGCCCATCCTTTCCTCTTGGGGGGTAGCCGGCTGACCTCAGGAGCTGACCAGCCCCTCTCTGTCCTCCACCCCAGCGACCTGACAGTGAAGTTCTGGAGTATACGGCGCTTACCCGGTGGCCCACCCTAGGCGTGAGGTCAGAGGATGGCCCCCGGACCCTCGGCCCCCCGCAGCCTGGACAGCACGGAAGGGGAGCCGTGGCCCGAGGAGGCCAGCTGCCCTGGGGACAGAGGGTGTGGGCGACGGGTGTGGCCCCTCTTCTGCTCTCCTGCCTCCCCCTTAACCTTCCCACGGGATACTCTCCTCAGTCCCTCCCCGGCCACGTGGAGAGAGAATTTGGGGAGGAAATTAAGCTGTGAAGCCAAAGGGCATTTCCCCCTCTTTTCTCTCCCTGCGGCCCCTTGGCCTCCCTCCCCGATGGCCACCTTTCTCCTGCTGAGCCGGCCCTGCCCTTCCTTGAGCCTTTGGCCTGGGGGCGGGGCCCTGTGGGGCCGGTGACGCAGCCCCAGACCTGCCTCTGAGCCCAAAAAGATAGTCCTCAGGTAACCACGGAGACCAGGTGGAGGCAGCTGGGCCCCCGCCGTGACCCTCGGCCCCTTGGCCCCCGACAGCCATTCCCAGGTGACCCCAGCAATCCCTGGGGGTCCCTTTCCAATGGGGCCACGGCAGAGCCACTGGGAAGACTCCTTCGGAGAGGTGGTCAGAAATACTTCAGTTATTTAATTTATTTTTTATTTTTATTTTTTGCTGTTGCCTCCTGGAAACTGACTTGAAGTTTCTTCCCACGTGTTCTTTCCCTCAGCTCTTGCGGGGAGGGGAGCCCCAAAGGGGACCCGCCCTGCCAGCCCTCCAGGGCCGTTCCTGGTCTGCTCTGCGGGGTGGGGATGTGCTCCTTCCCCTTTGCAGCCAGGCCTCCCTACATCGTCCTGGGGACCGTTCTAGCGCACCCCTGACCTCCGGGCCACCGATGCTCAGTGCCTTCCTCTCCGGGGCCTGGCCCCCGTGCTGGGCAGCCTTACATCAGCCATGCCCACGGCGCCACTTGTGTCTTCACTCATGGGGTCTCGTGCCCGCTGCCCCCACGGCCCAGCCCAGGGGCCCCAGAGTCCCGGTGGGCTGGGTAGGAAGCAGCTCGGAGGACTGTGTCCACGAGGACGCAGCTTGGATGGGGGGCCGGCCCCCTCCCCAGCCAGCCTGCTAGATTTTCACCCCGAGTAGCTGGGTGTCCCTCTAATTTATTTGTCTCGGGCTATTCTGGAGACACGTTATCAAGCCTTAGAGGTGGCACGGGCCGGGGCCCCACCTTTTAGGAGGTCGGCCGTGAGGATGGAATTCACTGAGTGTCTCTTTTCCCGCAACCCCGCGGGCTATGGACTCAGCTCCAGGGATGTCCTTGTGCCGGCTCCCCCTGTTGGGACAACTCTGAATTACAGGCTGGGGCCTTGGCGGGGTCGCACCCCGTCCCTCCACCCCAACCTCAGCCGTCCACACTGATTTTCGGTTGCTTAACTGGTCTTGGGCTCCCTGGCCTCCGGCTGGCCCCGGGTGCCTCTCCCCATGTGTGCCTGGCACACACAGAGGGGCCGTCTTAGCTGTGAAAGGGGGGAGACGCCTGCAGAGGCCCAGGCTGGCCAGTCCCCCTGCCGGAAGCCACCCCGATGCCATGTCCTGCTGTGGGAGCCCCGCTGGACCCTCGCCCTGGTGAGGGCTGGGCGAGCTGACGGGCAGGGAGGATGTGCCCTCGCAGGCTGGTCTCCTGGGGCCCGGCCAGTCTGTCTGCGAGATGGCAAGTCCACTTCCTCCGGCCGTCCCAGGGTGCCGGCCGCTCCTTCCACCCCTCAGAAGCGAGCACAGGTCTCTCCCCTCCCCACCCCTCTCCCACCCCGAGAGAAAGCTTCAAGCTTGCAACCTGTAGGAAGAATCCGTCTGCATGACTGTTTACAAGTGTAGAAACACACAGACTGTGCTCCCCCGGCCCGCCGGCTGTCCCGGGGCTGCCAGGCCTGTTCCCGCACAAGCTGTGCCCCACGGCCTGCGAGAGGGGCTCGGCATCAGCGCCCGTCCCCTGCTGCTTCGGACGGGCCAGCTACCTCCCAGTGGGGCCAGCTCTGCTGTCCTGGCCAGTGTCGTTGGCTCTAAACTTGAAGTGCCCCGGAAGCCCTGAGCCATTCCCAGCTGTGCTCCGGGGGCGTTGAAGACTGCCCACTCCTTCAGGGATGTCCCAGGCACATAGTTAGGGGGCAGGCCCCTGTCTCCTCGTTGCACAAGCATCGTAAGTGTTGCAAGCACAAAATGGTTGTGATGTGAGCACAGTGGCAGGGCTTGTGGCAGGTGGCTTCTCCCAGCTCGGCTCTGTCCAGAGTTCGCCGAGGATGTGCACATCTCGGGGGGGCCTGCTCTCGCTCGGACCAGGGCTTGGCCTGCGACTCAGCCCAGTTCTGGGACTCGTCATCCTATTTATTTTTCCGTGCCCATCCGAAGACGTGGGGCTGAGCCGCACTGCAGCCAGGCCCTATCGGGATGCCGTGGGCCCTGGGAACAGCGCCCTCTCTTGACCTCACACCCCACATCTTCAGATGCCTGAGCCCAGGCTGGAGCCTAACCAGCGAGACCCACCTGCCCTGTCTGCTGGGCCGAGCCCCGTGCATGCTTGGGAAGCTGACTGGCGAGCTCCCTGGATGGAGCCTGTCTTCCATCCCCACGGCCCAGGGGCCTCCTCGGCACAGCCCTGTGCCAGGCTCTGTTCCCAGTATTATCCAGTTCAGTGTTTGCTTCCGTCTGAGAGACTGACTCCTCCACGGCAGCCACAATTCCCCAAGGGACCACCTGGCGTGGCCTCTGGAGGCCGCCAGGAGGGAGGCGAGGCTACGAGGCAGAGGCGGGCACACCTAAGCCTTTGAGGTGGGCAGGGTGCCGCCTCCAGCCCCTCGGGGAGGGACGTCTGTGGGTCTGGGAGTGCTCTCCCTGCCCGCCCACCCCCGCCACAGCCTCCACGTAGGCACCTTTCACCCTGCTGTCCGCCTGGGGCGGTGTGGCTTGGGCAGAGGGCAGTTTAAAGCACAAAACTACCGCAAGGAGTTGCTGGAACTTTCTCACGCCACCCAGTGTGGTGGAGACACAGGCAGGCGGCCGCTGTGAAATCAGAGATGCACCGCTCTCCTCCGTCACAGAGCATCTCGGCTCACGGGGCGTCCTCTGATGCAGTCCGGGCAGGGTGCAGGCACTCCCCCCGGCTTGTTCCGCCACCGCCTATGCCCGCCATGTTCGCTGTCGTGTTTGTGTGGGCGGGCCTGCCCTGCGAGAGCGGAGAGTTCTTCCCACCCAGCGGCCCACACCTGTGGCTTCTGTCCCTTTGCCATCCCAAACAGGAAACCGCTCGCCGCTCTCTTGGCTTGGCACAGCCTCCTGGTCCAGGCTCAGGAGCCAGGGCTTGGCCGATGCCCCCCACAGGCCTCCCTGGGCCTGGCCCTCCTCTCCTGGCTCCCAGATCCTTCACTGCCCTCCTATGTGCAAGGACAGACTCTACAGGGAAAATTGTTTCTTCCATGGCATCTTTGTTCTATCCCCCAGCCCCTGCCCATCTCCAGAACTCAAATGAGCCCCTGGCCCCCCACCACACCCCAGTCCAATCCTTTGAACCCATGTCCCGAGGGCCTTGCAGGGAAGCGGAACTGCTCCATGAAGAGCCGAGGGTCAGAGAGGACTCCTGAAGTGAATCAGGGCCCTGCCCTGCCCTGCCCACCAGCTCTCTTCTGGCGATCGCCTCCTGCCCGAGCTGCAGGGTCCTCTGGCCCGTGCTCTCCTCTGTGTGGCTAGCACAAGTGTATATATGTTTTGTACCTCTGCCGATGACTGTACATAGTGTATGAAAGTTATTTAAGCCCCATGCTGTACATTTCTGTTCCTAGACTGGATGTGTGTGTGTGTTCTAAGAAGTTGTCATAAATAAAACCTGAATGACCATTGTCTCAGGCTGACTTGTGGCTGGTGGCCCTTCCTGGGTGGGAGGTTGGTGGTGATGGGTGGGTGGGAGGTCAGCAGTGGTGGATGGGGTGAGAGTTTGGTGGGGGGTGAGTGGGTGGGACATCGGTGGGGGGAAAGTTTTGGGAGTTGGGGGTTGGAGGTCGATGGTAGTGGATGGGGTGGGAGGTCAGTGGTGGTGGATGAAGTGGGATGTCGGTGGTAGTAGATGGAGTGGGAGGTCCATGGTGGGCGTGTGGGGTGAGAGGTTGGTGGTGGTGGATAGAGTGGGAGGTTGATGGTGGACGTGTCGGGTGGGAGGTCGGTGGTGGTGGGTGGGGTGGCCTCGGGGGCCCGGCTCAGCCTGATGAGTGTTTCCTGGGCTGGGAGTGTGGGGCTCATCAGCTAGGAAGCGGTGTTGAGAGCTTTGTCTCTCTCTAGACCATCTCCCGCCTCCTGGGATGGGCATGCTCACTGGAGGACGGGGCACTGGCGTTTATTGGGCACCTGCTTTCTCCAGGCCAGCTGTGGCGTTTTTCGCTGGATCTTCACTGTCCTGTGTGAGGGGTGGTGATCTCATCTTCTGAAATGACAGAGGTCTCTGAGAGGAAGTGGCAGAACAGACCTGTGCCTTACAGGCCACTTACAAAGAGGAGACAGAAATATAAAACGTTCGCAGAAGAAAACAGCTCCACCATGTCTTGATTTTTGTTTCTAGATCCACTGCCCTAAAAATCCCGTGAGCTCTCCCTTGTCCTCCCAATATTTGTAACATAAACACAGCTTCACGTCTATGAGATGCCGAACAGACCTACAGCATGCTGTCACCTGGAAGACACAATCATCGCTCTAACACTGAGCCGCTCTCGTGCTTGTCACTCGATGGACTTTGTCTCCTGTCACCGTGTTCAGGAATTGGTGACTCTCGTGTCTTTTAATCGTGCTTCAGAATTCACTGCATTCCTGGCGCCCTCGCGGGACCAGGGCCCTCCACCGGCTCTGTGTGCAATGATCTGGTTTGTTGGGTTTAGCTCTCAAGAACACATTTTTTATGATAGCAGTCTTATTGAGGTATAATTCCCATACCATGAAATTCACCCTCTTTTCTTTAGGCTCATGATTTTATTTCATTTATTTCTGTATTTGCTCTCGGGCCTCGTGGCGGCAGATGCTGAAGCGGCATCGAGTGAGCGACTGCGTGAGTGGGTAAAGGGAAGAAAGAACGGGCCGTTGGGGGGTTGGGTTGTGAAGTGTCACTAACCATCCAAACCTGGCTTTTCTTCTGCAGCAGTCCTAGTTCCCTTTGATAATAACCACAACCCACTCCCCCAATCCTGGAGATTCTGGCCCCTCATCCCCTTGGGGACAGAGGCCTCAGGGGACAATCTGTGTCATCATCACCAGCCAAGACCGTCTTGAAAACTTTACTTTCTGATTTTTGTGTTACGAAAACAGGGAAGTCTCTCTTTGCTTTCCAAGTACGAAACCAAGTTGCCTCGTCCAACACCGCAGTCCCAGCCGCTTATCTAGACCCGTGGCTGTGGACACACGATCCAGCCGGTGAGCTCCCTGAGTCTGCGGTTGGAGGAGAAAGGCTTTCCGAGGGAGGTTCCGCCCAAGAGGCTGGTGGTCCTCAAGCAGAAGGGCCTTTTGAAGGGCCAGGGGACCCTGAGCCCCTGAGGGAGGTGCAGCCCCGGGCAGGCACAGGAGCCCCCCCAGCCCTAAGAAGCAGGAATGGCTTCTGAAGATGGTTGCTGTTGGCTGGCAGACCGGGCCCCACCCGTGTCGCTCTCGCCACCCAACCCTTGCTCCCCACAGGCCCATCTTCTACAGGGCCCTGCCCTACGGGATGGAGCCCAGTGTTGACTATGGGAGGTGATAGATAGGCGTGGCTGGCCACAGGCCAAGGAGAGTGTGGGAGTGAAAGCGGAAGACAGAGCCCAGGAGCTGCCCCACTTGTCAGGAGGGGACCCTGGAGCCCCTCCAGTGCCCTGCTTCCCCCTTGCCACTGTGTGCCCCTCCCTCGACCTCCAGAGGGCTTGCCACAGAAGGTGGGTTTCCCAAAGTCAGCTCACCCTGTGTCTTGAAGATGCCAAGGGACTTAGGGGTGGTGAGGCAGGAATGCCAGGTCAAGTGACAGTGTCTTTTATCCTCTTAATATGAGATATTGGGGGGGGGGCGGTTTCCAGATTATAAGGGTAATATCTGCTTATTATGGAAAATTTGTAAAATGAATGACTGTGAAGACGAGAAATCTGTTTAGGACATAAGTTGCGAGGCAGCTTCCCAGACCCGAGGAAATGGAACTTCTCAGAATTTGACAGGAGCCATTCGTTATCAGGGCCTGGTGGCATCTTAAAAGATCGTTTTTTACAACCCTCTCAATTTACAGATGAGGAGAATTGAGGCCCAGAGAAGCCGACAGAGTCGGCCAAGGTCATACGGGGACAGAGATGGCCCTGGAATCCATTACCTCCCTGTCTGATCTCTTCCCATCCTGCCTGTTCACCTGGCTTGACGAAGGAGAGGAGGTGACTGGCGGGGACATCAGAACAGTCTCTAAGTGAGTCCTGTACCAGTGCGCTTGACCTGCTAACAGGTTTTTAATAAGATCTATCTTCCGTAATGCCTGTGGCAGAGCCAGCTTGCGATTTGGACAAGGGCACATGCGTGGAACAGCCAAGTCCTGTGGCATCCCGTTCACCTCTGTCTATAACAGGGCAGCTGATAAGGCCCCTGGTGACAGCCGGGGCCACAGCTGTGGGACCCAGAGGCCAGGCCAAGGGGGGGGGGGGGGGGAAGGGGGGGGGGGGGGCTCCCCATGTTCCTGGGGGCTTGGGTGCAGGTGAGGGGCTGGGCGCTGCAGGGCGAGGGCTGGAGCCAGCCCGGGGGTCGGCCTCGTCGTAGCCAGAGCCCCTTCCGAGTCAGAGCAGGTTTGGCGGCGGGGGAGCCTACTTTTTAGGACATTGGGTTATTGTCCCTGGGCTCAGAGCTTTGCCAAGGGCCCAGGTGATGGAAGGTCAGGGGTAACAGGTGACACCCTGGCTTTGAGTGAGAGAGTTGGTGGCAAATGACCCTGCAGAGACCCTGAGACCCTCCAGGGACTGTCAGACGGACCTGGGCAAGACGGATGCCAGCAGGAGCCACGGAGCTCGCAGGCGCTTGCCCAGCCCACCCTGCGGCGTAGGAGGAGGAATCCTCTGGCTCTTCAGAGGAACGGCGGCTGAGCTTCCGGTTTCCAGGGCCAAGTGTTGCCCCAAAGGGCAGACACAGTGGTGTCTTTATAGAGCAGCCCGTCCCCGGCGGGTGTATCCACACTCTGTGATCTCCCGGAATGTGTTATGAGTCACTAAGTCCTCTAAGAAATTCTCTCCTGCTTAAACTAGCCAGAGCGGACTCTGTGCCCTCCACCAGAACTCCTCCTGGTACAACTGGACTCCTGAGTGCCTCGTGGGTCCCAACAGCAACTTCCTCCCACCTGTAGTTCCAGCCGATGCTCAAAAGGACCTCCGCACTCTGGCCTCAGAGCACCATGCGGGGTGGGAGAAGGACCACGGGCAGAGCTGGGAGGGGCCGGCCGGGCCCCCGATGTTCTCTGCAGAGAAGGCAGCCCCCCACAAATAGCTCTACCCGCACAGCCAAGAAGTGACTCAAAAGACAAGGAAACGCCCCCTCCGCAGAGGTCCATGCTTCCTCCTTTTATTGGAAAGATTCTGCAGGGACCAAGGCCAGTTCCAGTGCAGGGCCCAGGAGCCTGTCCCCACTGTCACAGCTGTCACAGCCTCGTTTGTCCTGGCCGGGACCCAAGGATGCAGGCTCAGAACCAGCCCTTTCGTGACCTCCTGCTGCAGAAGCAGGAGGTGGGGGTGTCGACCAGCTGCTTCTCCTTGGCTTCCAGAACGTATAAGGTCTGCCTGGCGAGGCAGCTGACCATGGGGTTGCCGTCTTCCTGCATGTGCCTCAGGGCTGTGACACAAAATCGGGTGGCTTTGAACAGAGTAACGCTGTCGGGCTGGGCAGGAGGGCCGGGCCCTGCCAGGAGGGTAACCTGGCCATGGCGGGGTGGGGACTGGTAGTTTTTAAAATATGAGCAAGAATTCCTCCTGGAGTTCACACTGCTCAGTCACAAGCAAGACGCCACCCCTGCCAGGGGCCCCGGGACGCCCCGTCTCCACTTTCGCCTCCCTGCTCTGCCCTCCTTGCCCAGAGAACAGCTGTGAGCGAAGTCCTCTGGCTCAGAGCTGCAACGGGACTCAGCGAGCCCGTGGGAACCCAGCGGGGCAGGGACGTGGGCTTGAGAGGGCAGGACAGAGGACAAGGAGGGGAGCGTGGGGGATGTGTCCAGGGGGCGGATGGAGAATGGGAGGACGACAACACGAGCAGTTCCGGGGGCTCCTGAAGGGAGGCCTTGGGAACCCCCGTGTCCCCTCCAGTGAGGAAACTTTGGGTGTCCCTCCTATAAAGAGTCAAAGGAACTGTGCTGGCTGACGAAGGGGCTGGAGGCCACTGGGAGCGAGTGAACGTGGAGGGCAGGAGGGCTCCAACCAACACCCCAAACCCAAATGCCCTGGACATGAGCCTGCCTCGTCACTCCTCCGGATGGTCATTTTTGTGAGCCCATCTGCCCACTTCTCATTCCTCAGCCTCCCCACCAACATCAGTACTTCCACAATGCGCAGGGGGAGGGCGGCCCGGTGCCACTCACCTGAGTATGCCTCCTCGATTTCGTTGGTGTCTTCCGTGCCTAGGGTCTGGATGATCTGGCCTACGGGGCACCCACAGCACCCCAGTGGGCCCACATGGTACCCCGGCCGCACCTGCTCTTGTGCCTCTGCCCCAAACACCCCGCACCCCGTTCCCTCCCTCTGTGGTTCCCTCCCACCACGGGCCTTGGCCACCAGCCTCATGTCTAGACCTTTCCCACGAAGGTGACATATTTCCCCCTGCTTCTCTGAAGGGTCATAAGCAAGTTGGGCTGGGGGAGGAGGGGGGACCCCTCGCTCCAGAGGTGTTTTCCCTGGGCTGACAGGAGGCAGTCCCCACCAGTCTCAGAGCCCCCGGCCCTTCGGGAGCTTTGCTGGCTGGCCTCCCCGGGCTCGGCCCATTCTGCACTGGGAAGGCCATCCAACCCAACCAGGAGCTTCCTGCAGGGGAGGGGAGCCGGTGCAAAGAGTCTTCCTCCCGTTCTCCAACACAATTTCCCCGGGCCCTGTGTGCCCTTGGGCCCTGGGTCCCCAGGCTGCTTGAAGGACCCAGGACAGTCACACGGGGGCTCCAACAAGAGGGAAAAGCCGTACCTGCAAACCACACTGCCGCCTGGCGGATGCACGCCTGCGGGCTGTTGAAGAGGGCCTCGCACTGCTTCAGGAACCAGAGGGCCTTGTTTGCCTTCTGCTCCAGCTGGAAGAGGAGGAGCCGGGTCTGGCAGGGTGTTCCCGCCAGCTCTCCTGCCCTCAGACAGTCTGCACACTAAACTGGAGTGGACCACGCCATGCAGAAAGCTGTCAGAACTCCCCACATCGCCCCCCTCCCCCAGCTCCTGGAGCCCTGTTTCCTCTCTGAAGCCCTCCTGGATTGATTCAGCCGCGGGGGTCACGTTCCCTCTGGGAGGCATGAAGCTCAGAGTCACCCCAGTCTTTGGCTCACACATTTTTTCCCCTACTGCCAAGAGTAGAGGAGTGAATCCCATTGTTTAAATATTGTTTGTTACCCGATCAAAGAATGGGCAGAGATATGAAGAGACATTTTTTCCAAAGAAGATATACGGATGGCCAACAGGCACATGAAAAGACGTTCAACATCAGTCATCATCAGGGAAATGCAAATCAAAACTACACTAAGATATCACCTTACGCCCGTTGAAATGGTTATAATTACCAAGACAAAAAATAACAAACGTTGGAGAGGGTGTGGAGAGAAGGGAACCCTCATCCACTGCTGGGGAATGCTGGGGAATGCAGCCACTATGGAAAACAGTATGGAGATTCCTCAAAAAATTAAAAATCAAAATACCATAGACCCAGCCATCCCACTACTGGGCATTTACCCAAAGAACTTGAAATCAACAATTCAAAGAGACTCATGCACCCCTAAGTTCATTGCAGCATTATTCACAATAGCCAAGATGTGGAAGCAACCCAAGAGCCTATCAACTGATGAATGGATAAAGAAGATGTGGTAAACACAATGGAATACTACTCAGCCATAAAAAAGACAAAATCGTGCCATTTGCAACAACATGGATGGACCTTGAGGGTATGATATTAAGCAAAATAAACCAGACTGAGAAAGACCAACACCACATGACTTCACTCATACGTGGAATACAAACACATGGATAAAGAGAACAGATTAGTGGTGACCAGAGCGGAAGGGGGTTGGGGGATGGGCCAAAGGGGTAAAGGGCCACATATATATGGTAACGTACAACTGAGATTTCACAAGATTATAAACTATGACATCAATTAAAAAATATATTTTTTGTTTACATCTTGGCTTAAAATCTCCCATCTCATGGTAATCTGCTTTAGGCTGCAAGAGAACCCATCACGTCTACCCCATTCTGTTTAAACGGGGCCTCGAAGTGAGTGCCACGTGTCATGCGTGTCCCCTAGGAGTGACCCTCTCCTGCAGACCCTCCTTTGCGGGCTCAGAGGATGACGCGTCCTGCCTTCCACAGAGCCCGCCAACCCTCCCCCGTCTGCTGCCTTTCCTGCTAACCTCCCACTCTCCCTCCTCGCTCTGCATCTAAGTTCTCAAACCGAGAGGCTAGATCCTTGGTGTGTTTTTTCAAACTTTGCCGGCAGCAGAATCTTTCCTTCAAATAAAAATCCTAATGGAAACCCAGCATCCCCAGCGAGCAGCCGTGGGTCCGCTCTTGTGACGGCCGTGGGAGCCCAAGCCTGGTCCCCTGGTCGTCTCCCCCATCTTTTGAAGTTGCCCTGGGAAACCGTGGGTTCTCGGACCCTGGTCTCCTCTTCCCACCAGCCCACTGATCCTGCTCCAGTAAGGCCACCAGTGTCTCCCATGGTCCAAGTCCAACAGGCACATCTTGTCTTGACCTTCCTACAGCCGTGCGACAGTCACCGTACGCTGTGGGCCGCTCACTGCTTCCTCCCTTGGCGACCGTGACCCCCATCTCTTCTTGTTCCTCTTCTACTTCTTGGCCCGACTGTCTTTCTGAGTCTCCTCCGTGGGAGCTCACGTTCCCTGGGATCCCCGTGCTGAGTCGCACGCTTCTCCTGCCATGTGGCTTTCCTTCCAGTCACCATCCCACTGGGCGCTCAGTGTTCGCGCATCTGTCTCTCTAGCACGACCCTGCTCTCCAGCTTCGGTGATGTCATCCAGCCTCCAATGGGATAGACCCACAAACTGGACGAACCCCACCCGGACAACACTGAGCCTCTATCATCTCCTCCACCCCTGTGTCCCCGACCTCAGTCCACGACGCCGGCATTTACCCCCATCAGAAACCCGAGACTCGACCTTAACTTCGCACCCCACATCAAATGAGTCTCCAAGTCTGGCTAATCCCCCCGTGTCTTCGTCTTCATGACCTTATCATCTTTCTCCGGCCCCTCTCGAGCACAGGCCCCAGTCCTGTCCCTTGTCAACTTGTCCGCTTATCCGTGGCCAGATGACCTGTCTAAAATGCACAGCTATGTAACCTTGTTTCGCTTGTGCTTAGAACACTTCTGTGACTCCCCGTGGCCTACAGCATCACGTCCTGCTCCTTACTGAGCCCAAACCTCCGCCACACAGTGGCGGCCCCCGCCTCCCGCTTCCTGCTTTGCGCTCCCATTCCCACACTGCACGCTGGCAGTCCGCAAGCCGAAACCAGCCTGCGGATTTTTTCGTTTGTTTCACACAACGTTTTAAACATTGTAAATTATTTGCCAGTATCAGTGTGGGAAGTTTCAGCAAAAATCAGGATTTCCCGCTTCTCTTAATAAAGTGGAAGATCCAGCAACGCTGAGCCCACTTTCTCTCAGAGAATCAATCGCGTGGTTCCCCGCCTTCTGCACCGGAGGCCGGACTGTCTCCAGGGGGAATGACGGAACTGGGCAGCGTTCTTGTCAAAGTGATGAGGTGGGTACACCAATTTCTAACGTCCCGCTGCCTATTTGTATCCAAGAAAGACCTGTTTCTCGCCATCCGTGCCCAGAACTTGACCTGCTCTTTTGTAGAAACACACGCAGGGTTTTCTCCCAGTTCGCACACGCATTGGGTTTTCTAGGAAGGCATCTGCGATATAAAGCAAAGACTGTATTTCCTTTTGTTTTGAGCTTCACCAAAAGCCGTCCATCACTTAGGCAGTCACATCCACAACGACAACACTTCCTGGGATCTGCGTCCCCAGCACGACAGTCCTGTACCGTTCTGCTCTTGTCGCGGGGCCCTTCACAGAGATTCCACGTAGAGGGCCAAGGAGCCAGCTACTTCATCGAGTCCCCTAGAGGGGCGGACCCCGGTGCGGACGTCTATGACTTACGTCGTACAATGTTATGTTACGTTACGCATGTCACGTCATGATCTAATGTTATACACAGGTTTACATATATTACTAAAAATCACCTATTTCTCCTTTGGGGTTAGGGCATTATATTTATTTCGCAACCTGGAGTGGTAGGCCATATCGGCCACGCATTTCGTCTAAGGGTGGTGAGGGGGTGTTCGTAAACGTGAGCTCTAACAGGATGCGCTGCGTCCGACGGCGCTGAGAAGCACGGCCTGAGACGGCCCCCAGGGGTCCCGTTCTCCAGGGGCCGCCCAGTCTGCTTCTCTGCTGAACGTGCCCTGCGTGGGCTCGTAGGCACTGAGTTTTCTGCCCTGGCCCTAATGGTTCCAAGCCACTCAGAGCTCCCACATGCCAGGCTCTTCCGCCCTTATTTCCCAGGATCAAATTATACGAGATGATGGGTGGAAAGTCTCTGGAACAGAGGAAGGGCTTTGCTCCATACCCCTGGGTATGGCGGCGCCTCAGCTGCCCTCCTGATGCCCTCTCTTTGCCTAAGTGATGCCCTGCCTTCCATTCCCCCTCCCCCAAGACGACACCTCCTCCAGGAAGCCTTCCTTCAATCCGCAGACTGGGCTGAGTGCCCCTCCTTTGTACTCCAAAGTATATTCCTCTCCGTTAGCCCTTCCCAAAGCATTCCGAAATTATCTCCTGGCTCCCACCTTAGACAGGAAGCCGTGGCAGGGCAGGAACCATGTCTGGGAGCTGGACACAAGCAGATGCTCAGTGAGCACCCCACTATTAAACGGCTGCCGCTGCAAACCCCAGAAGCTGCGGGAGAGCCACCCGGACTGCTGGGTGCACCGCCCTCCCCAGCAGAGCGGGGCGCTGAGCAAGCTGCTGGCTTACCAGGGCTCTGAGGATGGTCCATGTGTCCCTCTTGGCAAATATGGCTTTGAGCTTCCACCAGCCCAGTATGGTGGCCACGCGGCGCAGGATGGGCCGGCAGATCTGGAAAGACAGGAAGGCTCGGCATGGGGAGGTGTGGGAGCAGGGCCGGGAAGGGACCCAGAGGGGCACAAAGAGGGGAGACGGACGGCAGTGAGCCCAGCCTGGTGGGATGGAAGATGCCAGCACGCAGAGGGACCCGGGGGTCAGGAGACAGGCAGGGCTCTCCCAGGCATTGTGGCTACCCTGATGCCCCTGTTCCCCATTAATGAGTTTAAAACTACGGCTGTAATGACTCTCCCAGTGGCTGTGGTACAACCCAGGACCCAGAGCAAGGAAATTGCTCACCTCCTCGTCTCATCCATCCACCCCATGTCTTCACATCCCCAAAGAGAGTCCCTCTGAAAACAGATTTCCTTAAAGTCTGGCTCCTCCAAGTGGGATGCTCACTCCCCTGCCTCAGGGTTGGTTCTCCAGGAATATCACCGCTGAGGTCCCTGGGAGGGACCCCTCCCCGCGAAGATAATACCCCATTCAACCGCCCGTTAGCAGCATCCTCCAGGAGGCCTCCTCAGGGCAAAGGACCCAATCTGCGGACGCCCAGCGTCCTATTACAAACCGAGGCAGCCCTTTTTCAGTTGCAACATCCCTCAGCCACAGTTCAGTCCCTGGGCTCCCGGGCCCAGAGCCGGCCCATGCATCCCAGAACGTGGGCCAGCTCCAGCCCCTCTCTGCTCTGCCCACTGCACTGCCCCCAGAGGGAGCCCCTCACCTGAGCCACATCGATGTTCACATCCTCCATGTGCAGCACAAGGGGGACCACCAAGTTGAGCACCTGGTGCTTCAAGGGGAAGACGAGGACTTTCCTCCTGACCTTGGCCAAGAGACTCCTATAGATCTCGAAGGCTGCCAAGCGCAGATGCTCTGACTTCTGGGTGAGAAGACACACACACACACACACGTGGGGAAGGCACTTCTACCTCAGTCCACGCAGTCCCAGAGGGACAGGTGGTCCCCAAGCTCCGCCCCACCCACCTCACGCTTCCCATGCACACTCCCTCCCGCCACGTGATCTGCTCTGCGTCCACGGCCTCACGAGTGCCCCCGGCTGTGGCCGTTCTCTCTGGCTCCATTTTACCCCCTTTACAAGCCTTGGGAAGAGGCCGGGAGCAATCTGCCCCTGAGAATGGCATCCTAGTCGAGCTAGAAGGGCCCTTGAGAGAGTTCCGTCCACCTCCCTTCCTGTACCGATGTCCAGAGAAGGAAAATGTCCCCTTAGGGGGCTTTACCTCCTCAAAGAAGGGCGCCAGCGTGAAAGCGAGCTGCACCAGGAACGAGGAGGAGTCCTGCCAGGTGAGGTTCTCGACCAGACACCTGAGCACCAGGAGCGTCTCCATCACGATGTCGCTGTCCGCGGAGTGGCAGCAGTTCAGCACATAGGGCTCGAGGATGTGGAGCTGTGGCACCTGTGGGGCCAGAGCTGCTCAGGCCAGGGGACTCTGGCTGCATCGGGGCCTCTCCTCTCACCTCGATCTGATGCCACGGATGAGAGCAGTGGCCACACACTCTCCCCCCACGTCCCCATCCCGGAACTGGGACTGGACCGCTAAGTGGGTGGCCGTCCGAGGGAGCTGCTCCAAAGGGCATCCGGGCAGGTGCCTTCTGTCCTCGTGGGTAAAGAGGGGACAGCGGAGATGACAGCTCCTTCCACTATCCCCATAAATTCCCCCCCTCTATGGCCTTTATCGTCCCTGCCGATGCCCCCCATCTCCAGGAGACCTGGCCGGTCTGGGATCCTGGAATCGGCTTGGCCTGTTCTGTGAAGTGGCTCCCCTCTTCCCTTTCCTGGGAGGGAGAAAGCATTAATGGCTGCAGCCCCTTACCCCTGGCTTCGTGAGGATTTCTAATTCCAAGAGTGTGTCCCGCCCTGTCTATAACTGGATACCCGGGCCTCCAGATCTCTCTATTCCTTCCCCGGGGGGACGACACCTCTTGAGAGCATGCCCACGGCCCCCCGCCCCATTTTACCATGTTCCTGTGCTTTGCAAAGATCTCCACCGCTCGCAGCAACAGCTTCACTGTGGCTGGCTCCTCATACTGGAACCAGTCTGCCAGGATGTGGACAGTGACTTCATCCACTGTGGCTGCCACGTCCGGGCACTGGAGTAGCTGGAGAAAGGAGACGGAGAAAGGCTGAAACGGTGGGCGAGGAGAAAAACATCTCGATGGCTTCGAATCTGCCTTCCTCCTCCTGAGGGAAGAGAGGTCCTTAAGGATTTGGAAGAACTGATAAAGAGGACAAAGCTAAATGGAAGGGTCACACCCTATCCTTCCAGAAGTCAGTCATTCTGCAAGTTTTTTCGAGGCAACTTTGACATGAGCAGTTATGGGGGATAAAAGTAAGAAATGCACCCAGACATATAGATATAGATACAGAAACAGCTATAGATATAGACATGTACCTGTGTATGATTATTTGAGCATAGAGAAAATGTGGAAGCATACATATTTTGATGCTGGTTTATGAGATACCTGGGAGATGAAGGGGTGGAGTATAAGCCTGATTTAATAGGAAGGAGAAGGCAAAAGGGGAAAGAAAAAAAAAAAGGCTATCATAGGAAAAAAATAGCATGCATGACTTCATTTGTAAATTTATGTAAAATTATGCATATATATGTCATATAAAAAGACAAGAGCTAATCAGACACATTTAAATGAGGGGAACTTGCTTTTGTGTGTACGCACGCACGCACGCACAAATGGATGTGTATCTGTGTTTAGACGTGAGGCCCTAACAGGAAGGAAGTTTCCGTGGACCGCCCCCAGGCAGTTTCTCCTTGCCTTCGATTGGCAGCCAGGCAGACCCATTTCATTGACTGACCACCCGAGCGAGCTCCTTAAATTTTCTGAGCCTCAGTTTCCTCCTCCACAAAACAGAGGTAACAAGACCTTTTTCTCAGAGTTGCCGTAAGAATTCAAATAACTGAACCCCCTGCTCCCGGAGGACCCTAAAGAAAAGCACACAGCCTCGTCTGTTTTAAACGTTTATTTCTACTTGTGATCTGGAAATGGATGAGGACGGTGAAACCACAGAGACGCTGCACAGGGCTGGCGGGCAGCAGAGCACTTCCACGGCCGCAGCCTCCTGTTTGTAGATCTTGACCCACTTCACGTTCTCATCAGGCCCCTAAAACCCGCTGGTTCTCCATTTTACAATCGACTGGGTCTCCCTTTAGTGGCTGGAGCTAAGGGTCACCCATCTTCCTACGTATGCAATGTGGGTCCCAGCCTTCTCCAAGCACGCCGACCCCTTCCTCTGCCCTTTTAGCCCGAAAATCCAATCCGAACGGCAGGTGAACGAACGCCTATGCACATGTCCACGTGTCTCCATTGGGTATCGTGCATTTGCGGGGGCTCCTAGAATGGTTCTCAATGTTCTCAGCATTTCTGGAATACTACAGCTTTAAACTCGGGAACTTCTCCAACAGACCAATGCCTGGACTCCATCCCAGACCCACTCAGTGGACTCTAGGCAGGGAGTGGGGAGACGGAGTGAGGCGTGGGCTGGCTTTAGCATTTGTAAAACAACCCCAGAGGATCCCAGCATGCAGCCAGCATTCAGAACCACTGCCCTAAGGAGAGTGACATCCATCTCACGGTGTCCCCTGCCTGCCCAGGCTGGTGCCTGTCCTGTTTCTCAAAGCGAGGTCCAGGGACCACCCGTACTACGACAACCACGAGAGTATTGATAGAAAATGAAGACATCTGGGCCTGGCCCCAGAGCCACTGAATCCAAGCGTCTGGGTTCAGGGCCCAGGAGTCCGCATTGAAGCCGCTTCCCCCACAATATGAGATCCACCAGGGCCGGACGCCCACTGAGCTGGGGCATCCTCTCCACTCCGGGCTCTCCCTTCTGCGTGTCCACATTCCCACATCCTTAGCACAGGTCCTGCCAGCACGACACGCATCCTCGAATGCATGGACCAGCGCCCATGTGCCAGCACGCACATATTAGCTCATGGCAGTGGGCCCCTTCCAACCAGACACCGGTGTCCTGTCACCTACACAAGGACACACCGCGACACACCAGGATAACATCTGTTTACAATTTAGCATTAGCACTGCATTCTCTCCCGTCTCTGTTATGTTCAAAAGCAATCCAACTTTGGTAAAAAAAAATTTTAAAAAATCAAGTGCCTTGAATTTTGAAAGGAGCCCATTCAAATCTATGGTGAATCAGAAACCACAAAACCCTCCTAAACACGGCGGGTAGAAGCATAAACTGGGACAATTTTACTAGAAAGCAATTTGACATTAGTACCAAAAGTCATGGAAGACATTCATATTTTCTGAACTAATGTTTCCACTTATATTCAATATTTAAGAAAATAATCTGGAATATGGGCAAAGTCTGTGGCACAAAGATGTTCATTACAGTGTTATTTATCGTAGCGTAAAATTAGAAAAAAAAATGGTCCAAGAAATGATAGGACATCTTTGCCATGAAATATTACATTGCCATTAAAATTTATGTTTACAAAAAAGCATGTAATGACATAAGAAGATGCTTGAAGAGAGCAGGATACAGAAAATTAGTAGAGAATGATTTTAACTACGATAAACACACACACACACACACACAGCTCCAGTCAGGCCAAAAGCTAAAAGTGGTTTCCTCTGGGTATCACAATTATTAATGGTTTTATAATTTTAAAAATTATTTTCTGTGTTTTCTACATCTTTTTTCTGGCAGGTGGCTAAGATATATAGAGTCAATCAGTGATGCTAAGCAAAGATTTCTTTTATTTATTTATTTATTTATTTTGAGGAAGATTAGCCCTGAGCTAACATCTGCCGCCAATCCTCCTGTTTTTTGCTGAGGACGACTGGCCCTGAGCTAACGTCCGTGCCCATCTTCTTCTACCTTATATGTGGGACGCCTGCCACTGTATGGCCTGATGAACAGTGCGTAGGTCCACACCCGGGATCCTAACTGGAAAACCCCCTGCCGCCAAAGTGGAACACGCAAACTTAACCACTGCGCCACAAAGCCGGCCCCCAAAGATTAATTTTACAGGGCTGCTGAAGGCTCAGGTGGACGAAAGAAAGAGCTGAGTTTTCCCATAAAGTCAGGGCAGAGTCGAACTGCCTTGAAATTCAAGGGGGAGTCACCTCAGGTAAATTCAAAGCCTGTGACTCCAGGAAACAGAATCAACTGTCATCAGCAACGTCCCCCAACCCTTCTGTGAGGCAGCAAGTGACAGTCCATCGGGCCGCCCCTCCCCAGCGGTCTTCCCTGGAGGCGTCCGTGGGGTACGGCTGCCTTCCAGAAGGACCGGCCGCACCTACCCTGCTCCCACCAAGAGCCGCTCACCTCCGTCACGAACACCAGGGCTGTTAAGTGATTCGCGTGGTCCAGCTCCTGGAGAATCCTGACGGTGAGGCTGAAGATGGGGCGACTGTGCCAACAGCTCTTGAGGACCATGGCTCTGCCGAGGAGAGCACAGCTCAGGGGCAGGCCCGGGCGGCAGGAGAGGACCACCAGGAGGGGAGGGCCTCTGCCCGAGACGGGGCACCGACTCACCTGGCCAGCACAGCGACTCCTTTGTAGTGCAGCTCAGGACTGGTAAGCGTCTCCCAGCCCCCGAGCTTCTGAACATAAGACACGTGGTCCCCATAGCCAGCACTTCGCATCAAGGTCTTCAGGGCCTCCACGGTGGAGCTGGGAAAAGGCAGAGAGCGGACAGGAAGTCATCCCCACCATCAGTGCTCCTCCCCATCACCTTTGACCTACGTGTCTACGCAAACCTCAGAGTCATGAACCGCTGGTGGTGGGACGGCCCGTAGAGACCAGGCTCACATCTGACAAATGCAGCCAAGACAGAAGAGGCAGCCCCAAGGGGATGCAGGAAGCCAGCAGAAGGGGAGGGGATGGGGTCCAGGTGAGTACTGGGGGGCATCGTTTATCTACTGTATTGGTTTCACTTTGGCACAGAATCTTGCACCAGCCTGGGAAGCCAGAATCGCAGAAAGAGTCTTTTCTAAGAAGTCCAGGGAGGCTTGTTGAAAGGATGTGCGGGCGACACACTCAGTGCCCCGGCAGGAGGTGGTCAGAACCTGCAGGCTGGGACCAGGTCCGGCAGGTGGCAGGGAACAACTAGACATGGGTGCTGAGCTGACGGGCCCTGGACACAATCCTCACCCGGAGGCCAAAGGTACCTTACAGGGTCCACCCATTCGGTCACATGCTGCTGATCCTGGATGATCTCGGCGGCCCCTTCAAGCACGAGAAAGGAGATCTGGAGCAGCAGGGCCATAAACAGGGAAGAGAAGAGCACCTGCACCTCCATCCGCCGACTCGGTTCCAGCAGGAGCTCGTGGATGGCCCTGGTGGCCTGGGGATGGAGAGGACAGCGGGGGCATTACCATCGTCATCTTCAACTCTTGGGTCCTGTCACCAGGAGGTCTGCCCACAGCCAATCACCATGACGGGCTGGCCCAGACCAACCTGCGCTGCTAGGGCAAGCGAAGACTAAATTAGGGGTGAGCCAGGAGAATAAAGGGCAATTTCTAGAATGTTATGATTTGAAAGTGATCTTATAATCATGGTGGCTGTTTTATTCTCTCACATCCTGGAGCGTTAAGGAGGGGCTGGGGGTGTTTGTCGGACCTGAGCTCACCCAGGGAGAACCAGAAGTTGGTTCTGTCTCCTCTCCAAGGCAGGGTCAACTGGGACACCCCCCCTCAACCCCACCGCAAGACCCCGCCATGAGATCGTTCAACCAAACGCTGATGTGTAAAAACAGAGGCCCCAAGACCTCAGGATGGCCCAGGACAGGTGCTGGGGTTCCCCCGCCCAGCCCCGGCCCCCTCCACGGGCCCCTCCATACAATCAACGGAGAGATCTCTGTCCTGTGGCTGGCCCCCTGGCCCCGTGACTTCTGGTAGGGAGTCAGTCTGTGCAGCAGGTTTTCCATGATCACCTCATAGCCTTTGGGGAACGAGGCCAGGATTTCCCAGGGCTTGCGGGCCCCCCTGTGGAGGAAGAAGCCCCCCAACATGGTTACCCTCCGCGGGCTCCCCAAAGCTTCCAGGGGAAGGGGCTCTAGGCTCCTCTGCCCACCGCGAAGGCTCCCTCTCCTCTTGCCTTTCCTTGCCTCTCTCTTTCTCTCCTCTGATCCCTTGACGGTTCCATCAGCTCCAGACCTCTGTGTTCTCTGTCACCTCACACATAAGTGAATCAGAAAATGCTCCCTTGGCCTATGAACCTGATATGAGAAAGCATCTGGGGCCTGGGGCTGGCCTGGTGGTGTAGTGGTGGAGTTCGCGTGCTCTGCTTCAGCGACCCAGGGTTTGCTGGTTTGGATCCTGGGCACAGACCTACACGCCACTCATCAAGCCATGCTGTGGTAGGCGTCCCACATATAAAGTAGAGGAAGATGGGCATGGATGTTAGCTCAGGGCCAGTCTTCCTCAGCAAAAAAGAGGAGGATTGGTGGTGAATGTTAGCTCAAAAACAGAGACAAGAAATTCTCTGAGGTCAAAGGTTTTTGGCCAGACTTCAATGTTTCAGGTCAGTCAGAAGAGCCCCTGTGGTAGCCTCTCTGTGGTCCGGTCCAAGCCCTCGTTTCCTTCCAGCCCCCGACCTCTGCTTGGTCTCCCAGACGGCCCGCCCCAGCCCCGATGCACAGGGCGAGCACATCGCTCTGCAGCCCGGGCCTGACGACTCCTTCCGAATGTCTTCCAGCCTCGCCCCGACGCACGGACTCTTTCTCCTCTCTCCTTTCACTAACGACTTTCCCTTTGCCTGGAATGTCCGCCCTCCTCATCTTGATCTGATAAAACCGCACTCAGAAAAAAACTATACATCTGAAAGTTATTTTCTACAAGTAACAGAATGCAAATTTAGGAAAAACTGCTTAGGGTCCTCAAAAATCACGGCCTTTTTGAAACAGAAGCGAGAACAATGGGGGAACACAGGAGAGATAAAAGGTGTGGATGAAGAGATGGTCCCCGATGGCAACACGGCTCCCGGGTCCTCCAGGGACGAGCACAAAGAGAAGCATTTAAAAGAATCTGAAGAGGGAAAAAAATTGAACAAAAGAAGGGCGATTAGTGACGGCCAACTTCTCAACAGCGACAGTGGGCAGCAGAAGATAGCAGGATAAACTCTACAAAGGTCGAACAAACGTAAGTGTCAACCTACGAGTTTCCCAGCAAACCCATATTTTAGGAGAAATTTGCTTTATTTGCAGATAAATAAAAAGAGAGCGTTTGATCAACAGATTCTCACCCAAGGATAAACTCCTAAAGAACGTACTTTTTTTTTTTTTTTTTAAGATTTTATTTTTTTCCTTTTTCTCCCCAAAGCCCCCCAGTACATAGTTGTATATTCTTCGTTGTGGGTCCTTCTAGTTGTGGCATGTGGGACGCTGCCTCAGCGTGGTTTGACGAGCAGTGCCACATCCGCGCCCAGGATTCGAACCAACGAAACACTGGGCCGCCTGCAGCAGAGCGCGCGAACTTAACCACTCGGCCACGGGGCCAGCCCCCTAAAGAATGTACTTTAAGAAAAAAGAAAACTTCACAAAGAAAGTTTGAGATGCAAGAAGGGATGGTGACGAAATAAGGTGGTAAATATGCCCGTAAATCTAAACACAACGTTAGCGTCAGACTGCTCATAGCATTCCTCATAGCAGCAAACGCTGGAAACCACAAATAGCATTTGATAGAGGATGGGAGAACCACACAATGGAATATTATAAAACAGTTGAAGTGGTTGATTTCCAGCGACAATTATGAGATGGATGAAATTTAGCAACATAATATGGAGAATTTGACAGATTAAATAGATGGAAAATAAATTCAGCTACGGAGGACTTACCAACACAATTAACAAGCCTGATTTAACAGATAACGTTGCAAGTAACAGAGAATACAAATTTATTTCAAATATCCATTAAAAACATAAACGTAATCTTCCTAGGCCGCACATACTCACACATACACAAACCTCAATGCAATCTAGAAAGAAGACTTTTAGATCATGTTCTCCAGTTACCACTCAATGAAACTGGAAAAAGATGGGGGCTGGTCGGGTGGCGCAGTGGTTAGGTTCACACGTTCCACTTCTCAGTGGTCCGGGGTTCGCCAGTTCGGATCCCAGGTGCAGATGTGGTACCGCTTGGCAAGCCATGCTGTGGCAGGGGTCCCACATATAAAGTAGAGGAAGATGGGCACGGATGTTAGCTCAGGGCCAGTCTTCCTCAGCAAAAAAGAGGAGGATTGGCGGTAGATGTTAACTCAGGGCTAATCTTCTTTAAAAAAAAATTAATAAATAATAAAAAAATAAAAATTAGAAAAAGATACCCAAACTATCCAGCCACTTGGAAATTAAAAGGTCATAGAAGGAAAACTGTATAAATCTGTATAAATAAATCATTGGAAGCTGTAAAGGCATTTGGTAAAATTCAGTCTATTCCTGATTTTTTTTTTAAGATTTTTTTTTCCCTTTTTCTCCCCAAAGCCCCCCAATACATAGTTGTATATTCTTAGTTGTGAGCCCTTCTAGTTGTGTCATGTGGGATGCCACCTCAGCGTGGCTTGATGAGCAGTGCCAGGATTCGAACCGGTGAAACCCTGGGCTGCCACAGCGGAGCGTATGAACTTAACCACTCAGCCATGGGGTCGGCCCCTTTATTCCCGATTTTTAAAGAAACTCAGTAAATAGAGAATGGAAAGAAAATTCCCTATCACGAGAAAGCGTATTTATTAGAAATTAACAACAAGCAATCTTAATTTCCCTATTAAGAAATTATGTGCCATCAGCGCTGTGCTGGCCAAGACAGAGCAATTCCACTCCAGCCTCTCTCCTACACCAATTAACGCTAAAAACACTGGTAAAGTACAGAAAGCAACCACTTGAAGATTCTGAAAATTAGTAATAGCAGGTCAAATGGGGAGGGAAGCCAAAATTTGAAAAACAACCCTTACTAGGTGAATTTCTCACATTTTTTTCTCTTTTGTCTCCCAACTTTGACCTGATGGTGACCCAGTGCTGAATTAGGCAGCAAGCTCAGACAACAAAATCTCTGAGCAAAACCTTGTCACTCTGGCAGGAGGACCGGGAAAATGGAACCCTATTACCTGTGACCCTAGGAGAGCATGGGTGGAATCTGCACAGCTGCAGAGTGGAGCCCAAGGTGGCAGCAGCAATAACACAAGGCACTTAGGACCCAAAGAGTGTGTTTGGAGGATGGGAAACCTCTCTTTTTTCCCCCTCTTCCTTTTTTCTCACTTCACTACCCTGAAGGTGGACCCAATTGTGCAGCTGTATTGGCACCAGCAGCAAAATTGAGAGAAAGCCCAGCTTTCCAGACAGAGGACCTGGAAAATGGGTCCCTGGGAGCCAGAATGTAGGGAAAATCTCAAAGAAAAGAGAGCTAGAGAAAGGATTTCCCCAGTTCTGTATATATGAATCCAGACACAAGTCCTGGGGTCGCTCCTGAGCTGCACATGCATAAGATAGACCCAAATAACCCCTGAGAGGCACACGTGCAGGACAGACCCAAAGCAGCACAGCAAAAACTTTAAGAACTTAACAGACCCTGACATTACATCCAACAGAAGGTGAGACAGACTTGCTGTCTGAAGCATACACCAGGTTGATTGTCTGCTTCAAAAAAAGATAAATATTTTCTGGGGGCTGGCCCGTTGGTGCATTGGTTAAGTTCACTAGTTCCACTTCGGCAGGCCAGTGTTTGCTGGTTCAGATCTCGGGTGCAGACATGGCACCGCTTGGCAAGCCATGCGGTGGCAGGTGTCCCACACAGAAAGTAGAGGAAGATGGGCACGAATGTTAGCTCAGGGCCAGTCTTCCTCAGAAAAAAGAGGAGGATTGGTGGCAGATGTTAGCTCAGGGCTAATCTTCCTCAAAAAAAAAAAAAAGATAAATATTTTCTGGAAGAATTTAACAGGACCAAGAGCCTCACAATCCCATATTCAAAATGTCTATACTGCAATCCAAATTTACTTGCCATACAAAGAATGGGGAAAATGTGATCAGTTCTCAAGGAAAAAGATAATCAGCACATGCCAATCCTGAGATGACCCAGTTGTTGGAATTAGCAGTGGAATACTTCTATTTCCCAGATAAAGACTTTACATAGACATTTTAAACATGCTTCGTGAGATAAAGATGAACATTGGTTGGGATCAAGAGGAAAATGGAGATGGTAGAGGAGAGAGTTTGTGAACTTGCAGATATATCAATAAAAATTATACAATGTGAAAAACAAAGAAATTAGAAAAAATTAATAGAGCTTCATGGACTTGTGAGACACCATTAAAAAGTCTAACATCTATGTCATTGGAATCTTGTAAGGAGAGGAGAAAGACATTGGTGCAGAGAATGTATCTGAAGAAATAATGCCTAAAACTTTCCAAGTTTGCTGAGAGACATATATTCACAGATTCAAGAAGTTCATGAAGCTCAAAAAGGATTAGCTCAAGGAAACCATGACACAACATAATCAAACTTCTGAAAACCAAGATAGAAAATCTCGAAAGCAGTCAGGAAAAAACAACACACTGCATATAGGAAATAATGTTTGAATTACTGCAGATTCCTCATCAGAAACCATGCAGTCCAGAAGACAACGAAATGACATATTTCAAGTGATGAAAGGAAAGAACCACCAACCTAGAATTCTATATCCAGCATAAACATTCTTTAGAGTTAAAGGTGAAATAAAGACATTTTCAGATGAAAGAAAACCAAAAGAACTTGTCACCTGCTCTAAATGAAATGCCAAAGGAAGTTTTTCAAACTGAAGAGAAATTTTATCAGGGGGAAACTTGGAAGTTCAATAATGAAGAAAGAGCAATAGGAATGGTAAATATTTGGGTAAATGTAACAGACTATTTCTCTCTTCTTAAGTTTAAAAATATGTATGACTATTGAGAGCAAATATTGTAACATTTCTTGGAGGTGTTTCTTCAATGTGTGTAGACATAACACATATGACAACTATAACATAAAATAGAGAAAGTAAAAGAAGCTACATGTTGAAAGCTTCTAAGTTTTCTTGAAGTTGTAAAATATCAATTCTAAATAGACTGTGACAATTCAGGTATGTAAATCTCTAAGAATCCACTAAAAATTGATACGAAGAGTAAAAATCCAATGGATAATTTAAAAGTGGAACACACCCCCAAAATTTCAAATAATCCAAAAGAATGCAGGAAAGGGGGAACATAGGAACAAAAAACAGAGGGGACAAACAGAAAGCAAATCATAAAATGGTAAACTTAAATCCAACTACATCATTAATTACATTAAATGTAAATGGTCTAAACATGCCAACTAAAAGGTAGAGAATGTCACATTGGATAAAAACACAAAACACAACCATATGCTATAAACAAGAAACCCATTTTAAATATAACAGTACAGATTAGTTAAGCATAGAAGAATGGGAAAAGATATGTCATGAAAACACAAATCAAAGGAAAGAAAAGCTACCATATTAATATCAGACCAAGTAAATTTTAAGACAAAGAATATTACTAGGTATGAAGAGGGACGTTAACTAAGGGAAAAAGAGTCAACTCACCAAGAAGATGTAGGCACCCTAAATGGGTACAGTATACATCTAACAAAATACACAAAGCTAGAAGTGGTGGAGCTGAAGACATAAATAGACAAATCCATAATTGTGCGTGGAGACTTCAACGCGCGTCTCTCAGTAATTGATAGATAAGTAGACAGAAAATCAGCAAGGGTATAAGAGCCTTGAACAACACTATCAATCATCTTGACCTAATTTACAGAACACTTCACCCAACAACAGCAGAATATGTTCTTTTCAGGCACATATGGGACATTCAC
The DNA here is from genome assembly GCF_021613505.1 of Equus quagga. NCBI lineage: Eukaryota > Metazoa > Chordata > Mammalia > Perissodactyla > Equidae > Equus > Equus quagga. The sequence continues at coordinate 60,074,078 of NC_060278.1, read as the reverse complement.
CAACATATACCACGTTCTGGGCTATAAAATCAACCTTTATAAAACTTTTTAAAGTTAACAAACTTTAAAGAATAGAAATCATACAAAGTTTGTTATCTGGCCATAATAGACTTAAACTAGAAATCAGCAACAGAAAGATATCTGGAAAATCATCAAATACTTGGAAATTAAACTTGGAAATTAAGTAATTCATGGGTCAGAGAGAAAGTCTCAATGGAAATTAGAAAAGATTTTTGAACTGAATGAGAATGAAAATACAACATATCAAAATTTGTTGGATGCAGCTAAAGCTATGCTTGGAGGGAAATTCATAGCACACAAACGTTTATTTTAAAAAAGAAGAAAATTCTCAAATAAGTTATTTACATTTCCACCTTAAGAAACTATAAGAAGATGAGCAAATTAAGCTCAAAGCAAGCACAACCAAGGAAATAATCAAGGTAAGAGCAGAAATAAATGAAAGGGAAACAGAAAACCAACAGAGGGGAAAAAAATCAATAAAAGCTGATTCTTAGAAAAGATCCATATCATTAACAAACTGATAGCCAGACTGACCAAAAAAACAGACAGAGAAGACAGAAATTACCAATATCAGGAATGAAAGGGGGGAAATCACTACAGATATTGAAAGATAACAAAGGAATATTATGACCTATTGCTTGACCGTAAATATGATAACTTCAATGAAATGGACAAATTCCTTGAAATACACAAACTAACCACACTTACTGAAGAGGCAATAGACACAAACATGGTCAATTGATTTTTGATAAAGGTGCAAAGGCAAGTCAATGGAGAAAGCTTAGTCTGTATAGCAAATGGTGCTAGAACAATCAGACATCTATATGCAACAAGATGAACCTAGACCCATTCCTCATACCTTATAAAATTAACTAAAAATGAATCGTAAACATAAATATGAAGCATAAAAGTATAAAACTTCAAGAATAGAACATAGGCGAAAATCTGTGACCTTAAACGCAATTCATGTGAGAAACAAAAGATAAATTGGACTTTACCAAATTAAAAACTTCTGCTCTGCAAAAGATACTGTTAAGAAAACGAAAAGATAATCCACAAAATGGGAGAAATATTTGAAAATCATCTATCTGACAAAAAACACTTGTATTCAGAAGATATAAAGAACTCTCAAAACTCAACAATAAGAAAATAAACAACCCAATTAAGAAACAAGTAAAACATTTGAACACTTGACCAAAGAAGATATACGGATGGCAAATACATACATGAAATGATGCTCAATATCATTAGTTGCTATTAAGTTAGGAAAATGCAAATTAAAACACAACGAGATGCCACTACACACTTGTTAGAATGGATTTTCCTTTTTTTTTTTTAAAGACAATACGAAGTGTGGACAAGAATGGGAGCAACCGGAATTTTCATATGTTGCTGGTGAGAACACAAATGCTGCAGCCGCTGTGGAAATCTCTTAAATTATCATTACAGCTCCCATACGGCCCAGCAATCCAATCCCTAGGAATTTATCCAAGAAAAATGAAAGCTAATGTTTACACAGAAACCTACAGACAAACGTTTATCGCAGCGTGATTCATAATTGCCAAAAGTTGGAAACGACCCAGGAAGTGAATGGATAAACAAACCACGGTCCAGCCACACAATGGGATAGTCTTCAGCGAGGAAAGCAATGAGCGGTTGACACAGAGGACAACCTGGATGAATCTCAAACGTGTGACGCTAAGTGAAAGAAGCTAGGCCCCAAAGTCTCTGTGCTGTGTGATTCCAATTATACGACATCCTGGGAAAGTCCATACAAAACTACAGAGGGGGAAGAACAGGTCAGAGGCTGCCAGGGGTCGGGGTCGGAGGAGAAGTTGACTCCAGAAGGGCAGCACGAGGGAATCTGGGGGTGATGGAAATGCTTTGTGTCTGGATTGTGGTGGTGATGATTACGACGACGTGTTTGAGAAGACTTGTAGGACGCACAACAAAAGGGGGAATTTTCCTGCATGTAAAAAGTTTAAAAAAGGAAATTATAGCATAGTACCTCCATGCAATATAATATTAGACGGCCCTTAAAACAATGTTTACAAAAGGGTTTTCACTTGGGAAAATGCTATCGTAAAACATTAAATGAAAAAATATTAAAATTGGTATATACAGTAGGAGACGGATTATCCATTTCTAAAACCCATTCTTAAAAGGTGGACAAATTATAAATTACACCCAAGTGAGAACAGAGGCTGCCTTTGGGTGAGATTTAACTCTTTTTTACGTGCTTTCCAAATTGTCTGTGATAAGCCCATGTTACTTTTACAATCACCTTGCCCCAAATACGTAAAGAACTTACTTATATTAAAAATCAGATATATTTAAGAACAAGCCAATGAAAAGACTGTCGGGGGCTCATCAGTCGGGAATCGATGGAGCCGCCTACCTTTGTGAGTGGTCCTCCATCTTAAACAGTGTGAGGATGACTTCGTCAGTGTAGGTCTGGGCCAGCAGGTGAAGGATCTTCTTTATGGTCGCTTGGGCAGTGTCTTCAGTGATGCTGCTCATATTGTGGTAAATGAATTGGATGATCTCTGGCACCTGAAGTGGGGGAAGGGAAGAGCAAGGTTCTTCCTGGACCCTCAACACCAGCGCATCAGGAGTCGCAGAACCAGGTGCCGTGTAAAGTGTGGGGGCCGCGCACGATGAGTACTGGGGTCTGCAGATGGAAGAGGTCACCGTCCCCCACACCCTGCCCTGGGCAGGCCACACCCGCATGGCTGGGGGATGTCCTGTCCCCGTATTTTAAGAGGGACCAAATAGAGGGCAGCCAGGAAGGATGAGCGGGGCCATGTCTCAAAACCAGATCATGAAGAAGGACGCAGGAATCTGGGGCTGCGTGACTTGGAGAAGGGAGGGCAGGAGCCGTAAAGACTATCACGGGGCTTCTCGGTGTTTGCTGGCCACGGGGACCAGAAGTGGTGTGGCCACACTGCCTGGACTTGAGTCTCACCTCCCTCCTTACCAGCTGTGTGGCCTTGGGCAAGTTTCTCATCCTCTCTCTGCTTTCTTTCCTCATATAGAAAATGAGAACGATTTTACTCAACTCAATGGTTCTGAGTTAACACATCTAAATTGGTTGGAATGTTGTCTGTCACATAAAATGTGCTCAATAAACTTCAGTTATTAAGGCTCATAGGCTTCCCATTTCTAAAAGGAAAATGGTTACTTCCTCGCAGACTTACTGTATGAATTAAATAAAATAAGTGAATAAGGCTAGCACCGTGCATGGCACCCAGTATTAGGAAAGTCTGAATATTAACTGAGTTCTGCATAATCCAGAAAGCAGCTTGGGTCAGGGACTGGAAACAGATCTCAGCTCACTATAAGGTAGAACTTTCTAGTAATGAAAGTGGCTCACAAATAAAAATGAGCTATGGTCTAAGGTAGTGGGCGTCCCAATGAGCTTTCAGCAGAGGTGGCTGCCCCAGGGTCAAGGGTGCTCCCGAAGGGGTGACAAGCATCGAGTGTGAGGTTGGCGTGGCTGACCTCGGGGTAACCTTCAAGCCTCAGAGCTTATTCGTGGTCTGCTCTGAGGTTCAGACGGCTCTCCAGGCCAGAAAGCGGAGAGGGTGAGGCCTGGGAACCGCTGACGGGCCCATGGTGGAGGCATCATGAGTGAGAGGGAGAAGTGCGTTAGTCCACTAAATATGAGTGAACCCACCAGTCCGTGAGAGCCTTACAAACAAAAAGGGCAGGGAAAATATACAAGGCTGTCTTAATTTTACCAGTCCCCCCTCTGACAAAAGATCTCTGTATTTATATCTTGTTCATGTCAGTGCCTCATAACTTCATGTATATACATATGATATAGATAGATAGAGATGATAGATGGACAGATAGATAGATAGATGGATAGATAGATAGATAGATGGGTGGGTGGATGGATGGACGGACGGACGGATGGATAGATGATAGATAGATGATATAGATAGATAGACAGCTGGGTAGGTTGGTAGGTAGGTAGATAAATAGATGATAGGTAGGTGGGTAGGTAGACAGATGATAGATACATAGGTAGGTAGATAGATGATAGGTAGGTAGGTAGATAGATGGATAGATGATAGGTAGATGGATAGATAGATGATAGATAGGTAGGTAGATGGATAGATAGATAGATAGACAGATGATAGGTAGGTAGGTAGATAGATGATAGATAGATAGATGGATAGGTAGGTAGGCATGTAGGTAGATAGATGGATAGATAGGTAGGTAGATAGATAGGCAGGTAGGCAGGTGGGTAGGTAGTAGATAGATAGATAGATAGATGATAGGTAGGCAGGCAGGTGGGTAGGTAAGCGAGTAGATGGATGGACACAGCTCTGTCTTGACCATGCATTCTCCCACCTAAACGAAGAAGCAGGCGCCCACAGGTTCAACATGTTGCCTGGAAGCAGGAGAGACGAGTGAGGTCTCTCCTGCTCCTAGGAGCCCATCCCAGGCTCCTGCCATAGTTTTGATCCATTCTTCTTCCCTTCCTGGTGGAGATGGGGGCCTGGTGTGCACCTCTTCCCACAGAGGGGCCTTTAGCACAATCACAAACGATTCCTCCTTTAGTCGTTTCTCTGGATTAGTTAAAAGATCGCGATTCCTTAAACCCCACCCCATAGGAAATAAAACAGAACGAGATCCAACACGGAACAGAAAGGAAGAATCTTGAACTTGACCTGAGGCATCAAGTCCCTCAGGGCCGCTACCTTGCCAATTTCTGGCATAGAGGACTTGAGGATCATCGTTAACATCTTGGAAGCGGCACAGACGTCATGCCTGCTGGCGCTGGTCAGGGCCTCCATGGACACCATCAGCACATCCGTCCTCTCCTCGGGGCTCAGGAATTTCCTGAAGAACTGAGGAGAGAAGAGCAGCCATCTCTGCACGTCGGCATCCCACTCTGGGACTGTGCAAAGCCTCTGGACTCGAGGAGACGGTCAACCAGGGGCCAGTCCTGGCCAGCATCTGGCTCGTCCACGGTGTGAGGCCAGGCTCGAGTGTCACCAGCTCCCAAGGCCCCGGGGAGGAACAACAGCCCAGACAATGCGATACAGAGGACAGTCCGAACGTCATTTCTGTTTGGAATTTGGGACACAATTAGGCAATTCCATTGGAAACGAGTTCTGTTGTCCACGGAGTTTATAGCATTCCAAAGCAAGTAGTGCCTGCTGCGGTCTGAACAAATGTGTCTCTTGTCTCTGAATCCACGCATCCCAGTGGAGCTCCCCGACTCAGACAGTGGTAAGTGCCAGCTCTGTGCCCGGCTCTGCTGCTGGGAGCTGCGAAGACCACAGACAAGGCACCCAATGCCTTTGCCCTCAAGGAGCTTAACGTCAGGTCAGGGCAAGTAAACGGGCAGCCACAGGGCAGTGGGAGAAATGCTAGTAACAGACAGCATTGAAGGGGCATTGAAGCTAGACCCGGTAGACCAGAGAAGGCTTCCTGGAGGAAGTCCCTCCAAAGCCCATGGCTGGTAAAAACCGGGAAAAGAGTTCCAGGAAGAGGGAACAGACTGTGCAAAGGCAAGAAGTGGAGAGGAGCTCAGTCTACTACTGTGTCCTGAAGGGAGACCCGGGCCAGGTGGGAAAGGGGAATCAAGGCAAGATGAGGCAGGAAGGGGGCGTAGGAGGATCATGCAGGGCCTGGGGGGGCTTCCGTATAAGAACAATGGGGAGTCGGTGCAAAGTCTGAGGGGGAAGAAGACGATGATATTTGTACTTTAGAAGTAATTCTCTGACCGGAGTGCAGAAAATGGTGTGACAGGAGCATGGCTGGAAACGGGGCCATCAGCGGGAGGCTGTTGCAATGCCCCAGGCAAGAGATGATGGTGTCCTGAGTCACGACAGACAGTGGGGCTGGAGCGGCGCGGGTGCATTCAAGAGCGACTTAGGAGGGTGCAAGGGACAGACGGGGTTGAACTGGACGCGGAGAGGGAGGCAGAGGAAAGAGGGCAGGGTGATTTGGGATTTCTGGCTGGAGCGACTGGAGTTGCCTGAGCCTGGGGACACCACACCTAAGGCAAGCAATAGGCCTTTGCTGAACAAACAAAATTAAAGTGGGGCCACAAGGCCCAATCTGTGGGTGGGGAACAGCGTTGGCTGTACCTCTATTTCAGAAACTCTCTCCGTGACCTCAAACCGGCATCAACTCAAGTGCAGCTGGGGCAACGCCCCTCACCGCTCCAGCCTGCGGGGCCACAAGACCTTGAACTTCAGGGGCATTTCCCCGTGTGGGGATTACTCTTCTGTGGCCCCACCAGGCCCTCCACAATCTCTCCTCAGCCCTCTTTACCACCCCCACCCCCCGCAAACGCTCCCACCTGGGCCTCCCACCCACGGGGGAGAGCAGGGTCGTTACCATCGTGAGATCTTGTATGTTGGCAAACCACTCCCCACGGAAATGCTTCTGCAGATCCTTCAGGATGCTCTCTGTCTCCTGTTTCATGCCTCCAATCCAAAAACAACGGTTAAAGGGCAGGGCCTTAATAGGGCCAAAGACACACCCTTGCCCACGGGCCCTCCAAACCACAGAGACCAACAGGGTTCCGTGGGTGGAATAACGTTTGCCCCACAGAATGGGGAGAGTTCCCCGGTGCCAGGCCGATGGGTGGAGGGAAACTGCAGCTAGGGAGGCTGTGTGGTCCCCTAGCAGCCACGTTCCTGCCTCAGGCCACCCGGGGACCGTTCCCTTCCCCACCCCCATGCTAAGCCAATGCCCTAATGAGAAGTACATCCTGCTGAATCACAGAAACCCAAGGTTTCTGAAGTTCCCTTTGGGGGACATTTTCAAATTCCCCTGGCACCCCTGTACGTGTGAATGGCCATCTGTAGCTTTGGTTTTCCCGGGGAAGAAAAAGTCTAAATCAGGGATTCTCAGATTTTCTCCCTGAGAAAGGACATTCCTTTTCCCAGGCTTATACCTAGTACTAGCCACGGGGCAGCTGGGAAATACGAGACCCGAGTTGATCTCCTGGGTGGCTGTAAGCCTAGCTGCCCTTTTTCCCAAGCATCTCCTAGATCTCTTAAAAGAGGGCACTGCCCCAGCAGTGGGTTTGGAGTTCATCCAGACAAAGCATATTTACTCCAGCGCCCCCCGCCAGAGAGGACCACCCTCGGATGTCCCTGACCCAAGGTCGGCACCCAACGCCTACTGCTTCCTTGCTCCCTGGGTCCCCACAGCTGCAGCCACATGGCCATCCAGGCTCATGCCACTTACTTCGATGAAGCACGAGGATTTTGAACAAGTAATGCAATGCCTCCGATGCCCCCACGCCGAGCTCGTAGCTGGGGTTCATGCACGAGAGGCCTAAGAGGCCCATGAGCTTGCCACTCATGGAGAACTCCATCACGTGCTGCCAGGAGGAGGAAACTGCTTACTTCTCCAGCATCCTGGAAGGAGCTCTGCCCCACAGCGACCACCAGCCCCCTCCAACCTCCCTCCCTTCCCACATCACTCAGTCATTGGCCCGTACACGGCCCCTCGCCTCCCCAGCCCCACACTCTGTCCTGCTAAGAGAAACCTTCCAGATCAGCACCCGGGGAGACGGGGCAGCCAGACCTCTGAGCACGTTAACCAGCAGAGAGCGGTGGACCCAACCCAGCTCTCTAGGCCAAGGCCCCCACCCAGGCCAAGATGCGACCGGCCAATTGGAGCTCCCCAGGCCAAGGGCAATATCCCATGGGAGCAGAGAAGGACGCCTGCAGAGCCACAGGCTCAGTCAGGCCCCCTCCCCCTCCAACGCCATACAGAGAGGCGAGGCCCACTGATCAGCCTGTCCCCTCACCCAAGCACTCACCGACAGTTCCGGGAAATTGCAGACAAACCTCAGCATCCGGGAAATGGTGCCCAAGGCCCGGGTCTGTTCGTGAACTTTGTCTGACAGTGTTAACCAAGGCAAGATGATCTGGAAGGGGAGCAGAGAGACTCCATCAGCACCTCCGAGGGGGGCCCCACCCCGCCTTCCTTCTTTGTCTTGAGTCCACCGCCCGACTGACCAAAAGATACCCAGGAGGGGGCGGGGGGCGCCGGCGTGCGCAGCCCGGGAATGCACAGAGCAAGGGGTGTGTGTGATGGTCTCTGGCCGTCCACCTGGTACCTTCTGAGTCTCTGCCTACAGGAATGTTTGAGGACACGGCTGCAGTTTGGAAGAGGCAATACAAAGCAGAGGGCGAAGAGGAGCAGGATGAGGTGGGGAGAAACGGTTCCCGTCACAGCCTGGAACGCAGTCCCCCCGCTAAGCCAGGGCCGCACCAAAGTGGTCCCTAAAGGATGAGACTCAGAACCACCCATTTCTGGAGATTAATAATAATACTCCTAGTGACCACCTCGGTCAGTATTCCCTATGTAAGACCTCACTTTATCCTCCCAACAGCCCTAGGAGATAAGTACTGTTAGCACACAGGCCGAGCCCCCACTGCGTGTCCGGCTTGGTGCAAACCTTTGGAAAAGTGTGTCCCACTTCACGGCTGCTGGGCAGGTGCCCATCGGGGCGGCCTGTCTGCCAGAGCATCAACCCCCATCGTGGACATTCATATGCAAAAAAATTAAAGTTAAAAAAACCCCACCACCCATACGTGCTACCCAATGTAAAAGATAATTCGGAATTGATCACAGACTTAAATTTAAAATCTACAACGATAAGCTTCTAGGAGAAAATATTTGAGACCTAAGGTTGGGCAAACATTTCTTAGATAAGACAACAAAACTATAATCTTAAAAGAAAAAAATAATAATTTGGACTTCATCAAAATGAACACCTGTTACTCTTCAAACAAAGCTGTTAAGAGAATTAAAAAACAAGCCACAAAAAAGGGAGAAAACATCAGCAAATCACATATCTGACAAAAGACACATCCAGAATATATAAAGAACTCTCCAAACTCAAAAATAGGATAGCCAATAAAAAAAGGCAAAAGATTTGAACAGACCCTTCATCAAAGCAGATATATAGATGGCAAATAAACCCATGAAAAGATGCTCAACATCATGAGTCATTAGGACAAAAAGATACCACTATGCACCTACACAGACACCCAAAATAAAACACACTGACATCAGTGTCACTGACATGCCCGCCCCATGGCATAGTGGTTAAATTTGGTGTGCTCTGCTTCGGCAGCCCGGGGTCGGGGGTTCAGATCCTGGGTGTGGACCCACCCCACGCATCAGCCATGCTGTGGCAGCATCCCACACACAAAGTAGAGGAAGACTGGCACAGATGTTAGCTCAGAGTGAATCTTCCTCACCATAAAAAAAAAAAAAAAATTGATGGTTTTTCATTGGGATGTCATTAAAAGCAATCTCTAAATTTAAAAAACACACACACACTGACAGCACCACGTGCTGGCAGGGACACAGAGCAACTGGAACTCCCATACACAGCGGGTGGGAATGCAAAATTACACAGCCACTTCTGAAAACACTCAGGAAGCTTCCTATGAGGTGGAACATATGGGTGCCATACAACGCAGCAATTCCACTCCTAGGCATTTACCCAAGGGAGGTAAAGAGCCAACGTTCATCCAACAGCCTGAACGTACGTGCTCATGGCAGCTGTATTGGTAACGGCCCCTAGCTGCAAACAACCCAAACAGTCCTCAGTTGGAGAACAGACACACCGCCTGCGACCCCTCCAGACAATGGTGAGGCAGACAGGAGCAGACTGCTGGAACATCACAGCACCCATGAATGGCAAATACACTAACGGAGAGGAGACAGACCAAGTGGCCACAAACTACGTGATTCTACTTATGTGACATCTCAGAAAAGGCAAAACTAGAGAGACAGAAGACAGATCAGCCACTGCCAGGGGCTGGGGTGGGAAGGAGGGGCTGGCTACAGAGTCCTGGGGGAATGTGGGGGATGGCAGAACGGCTCTGTGCCTCCATCGTGGTTCTGGACACATGACTGCGTGCGTTTGCCAGAACCTGCGGAACTCTACGCATCTACAGAAAGGGTGAATTATACTGTGCATAAGTTGTACCTTAATAAAAATATCAAAAAACAAAGACAAAAAAAATAGAAACTCTTAGGAAACCACGTAGACCTTAAATATTTTTGCAAAAATGACCCTCTTTCTGAGCCTGCTGTGCAAAATCAAATGTGAAAATGATGTTGTCTTACGCTGTCATGTAATTTTGTAGGAAAAACTATGTCTAAAATATCCACACTGGATTTTCTGCTTTAAGAATTACCTCGAAGTGGCGAATATAATCTAAATTTTGTTGCCTATAAAAATATCTATTTTTATCATTTTAATTTCATTTATCAAGATAAATTGATTTCCCCCACTGTTTTCTATAAAGAAACTATTTCAAGTGGTGTTTTGGGGGAGCACCATTTATCTCTGGATAATGAGGACCCCCCCCCACCCCCGAGGAGGACCAGAGGTCAGCATCTCCCCATGAATCCCAATTACAACAGTGCATCGGCTGGTCTGCTGATGGCGAGGTTACCTACCAAGCCCAAAAATGCTTCTCCACAAACATACCAGAAAGGACACATTCCAAAAGAACTGTGTCACCAATCCCAAGATGGGGAGATTTCCTCTCTAGACATGGCTCTTGTCAACGTCTTTTTATATCTGCACAATCTTGTCTCCTTATTTGTAGTCAAACCTAATGTTTTATCCAAAATTCTATCACCTTAATTCATGACCATCCTGTTCATGCAAGTTGGTTTCCAGTGACTCTTGGCTATTTCCCCAATTCAAATTCTCCCTCAGGGGAAGACAATTTATCATAACTGAGAATACTCAAAGGCTCTAAAGACAGTAAAGGAGTACTCTGTGATGCTGGGCGTCTCCTGTGGGGACTACATTAGGAGGACAAAGGTGGACCGGATGGGGGAGGCCTGGTGTCTTCTCTGCCACAGAGCAATAGCAGCCGCTGCAACAGGAAACTGAAGAAGATTAAAAGTCCAACACAGATACAAACGTCATTACTGGCAAAGCCCAAAGTCCAGATCCTGGAAAGAAATGAATCCCAAGGCTGATGGCTGAGGTTCTCAACAGGGGATCCTCGGAATGGGGAAGACACAGGAACTGGTCTCCAGGAGATTGTTGGGCCTCCTGAGGTTTGAGAACCGATGGCCTCTGCGTGGCAGCAACACCCAGACTGTCCTCACGGTCCTTTCCCTTCCTCCCAAGACACCAGGATTCACTCAGGGTTTCTGCAGCCGCCTACCTCCAGGAAATTCTGCAGGATGAGCATGTTGGGGCCCGTCCCGTCCATCACGAGAGCGTGTAACATGTCATCCAAGGCCTGGATCGTCTGACAAGCGAGGAGACGTGGAACATCAGAGGACGGGGAGCCACAGTGCCAGCGCGGCTCCCTGGTCCCTCAGACCCCTCCTCGGGGGGCAGGAAAGTGGGGGCAGGGGGCGCCACACTCTGATCTTCCCAAGGGCTGACCTTTCTTGACCTCCCTGACGGCTGGACCAGGGCCAGCCCAGATGACAGGCCAAATCGTAAATCATGGTCATTGGGCAGCTCTCCCCGACGAACACAGCCCCGTGGGATGGTCGCCACTAGAGATTCTTTCTGTTAGATTAAGGAAACTTCTATTTTTAAAACCGAACATTCTTGGCAAGATCTGGCAGTCTCTGGGTCAGTTATTCCACACGATCTATGAGATTTATCATTAGACTGTGTCCTCCTCCTAAGACTGAGGCTGCCACAGAGCTAGAGAAATGTGGCCTCAGCGAGGCAGAAGGACACGGGTAGACGGGAGCACGAGCCACTCCTGGGGAAGTGGAAGAGGGGCGGAGGGCCTGGGAGCTAAGGGGACAGGAGGGGCCCCCGGAGACAAGCCTCCCTGCGGAGGTCACCAGCCAGACGCCGCCGTGGCGTTACCTGCAGGTACAGACTCGCGCTCTCCTTCCTGTCTAGACTGGGCACGATGAGCGGCAGACAGAACGTGCTGGAGATGCCAGCACACACCAGGTCCAGCTTCTGGGACATGTAGAAGTGGGGATTCACCTGGCTGTGGGGAGACGGGAGGGAGGACAAGAGGGCTCTGGGGACATTTGTGAGAGGCGGTGTTGTGTTTCTGGGACCCCATGGAAGGAGCTGGTCTGCTGCTGTCTCTGAGGCCCAGGAAGCAGTGGGCACCGGAGCCCCTAAACGCTTTCCAACGGCCTCCTCGCCAGGGAGTGAGGGCCCTGATTCTCGGGGAGCCTTCCTCCGACTGGACGTCCTGATAGGGCTTCCAACAGTGAAACGAGGGGACAGCTCCACTCCACCAGGATGCAGGTAGATGAGGTGGCGACATGGGGCCCTGCTACCCACAGCCCCCAAATCAAGTACCCCTACCTTGCCCTTCCTCCCAACCCATTCTCAGCATTGGAGACCCAGGGGCTCAGAGGAGGCAACAGCAAGGAAGGAACCTCAGGGCCACGATGCAGAGCATGGCCTGCTGACGCACGTTGCTGATCAAGACCTCCGCGGGCTCTTCAAGGATGAACGTCTAGACAGGCCAGGAAGAAACCAGTGCTCCCCTCAGACAGAGGCGCCAGCCCTCGGCTCCGGGACTGGTCATCCTCACCCCGGGGTGACCTGCTCCCAGCAGGGCCTGGGGTTTCCTCACCTCAATTTTCTTGGCCAGAACAGTTTTGGGGAAGTAATCGTCCATACTGCCGTCTGCCTGGGCACGAACGGCCGCGCTGAGGGTCACCACAGCCTGTAGGAACTGCAGCTTGTCGAATTCAGACTAGGAGGTAAGGCAGAAGGCGCGAGCCTGGCCTCAGCCCTCGGCTCCTCCTCAGGCCGCGCCTGGGACCCGCGCCCCAGACACAGCCCCTCACACCCAGCAGGACCTCAGACCAGCCACAAGGGATTGCTCGCTTGATTTCCTCGGCCCAGTGTCCCCATCCCCTAGACGGACACCCACCAGTGTCCTGGCCCTCTGTAGCCCTCAGGGGACGGCGGACTGGGGGTCTATAGAAGACCCTTTCCTATAGGTCCTGTCCGGCAGCCTGGCCACCTGAGACTGCCCGGGTCAGGAGGCCACACCAGGCTGAGCTTCTGGGGGCTGCCAAGCCAGGCATAGCATCCGAAACCCAGGGCAACACGAGCCCTCATTTTTCTCTCCTTTCCTCCTCAGCTCTCAAAAAGTTCCAGGAAATTTCCTTACCGCGTGTTCTTGTTGGAGAAATTCCAGAATAAAGTGATAGGCTTCTCTTTCTGATTGGCGCAGTCCTGCAAGGGGATGTGGTCAGGAGGAGTCTGGCTGACCCGCTCAGGCAGAATAGAAGGGCAGAGCCACCCCACCCCGACCCTCTGTCAAGAAGGCGCAGGAAGCATCAGGGTGGGTGTGCCGGCTCCCAGAACAGGCTGCTCCAGGCCTCATGCGGGCCTCAGGGGCCTGAGTGGAGAGGCAATCACATGGGGCCATGGTTAAGGATTTTCTGCAGCCAGCACGGCCAAGGATGGAAGAGCAACTGGAAAGAGAGACCTTTAAGTCACCCGTATTGGCCATAAATTATTGGAGCTGTCCTAGAAGGGCTTTGAAACCCTGAATGGGGATGGACTGGAAACCCCCCGTCAGTCTGGGAACCTCCCTTGTCAACTGGGCTGGCATAGCCCTCCGGACAAGCCGCCCTGAGCAGGCACCCAGATGTAGACACGGAGGCTGGAGGTCGAGGCTAGAAATAGAGCCTGTCCACCGCAAAGGACATCAGAAGGGGATGAAGCGAGAGGATGGAGATGGAGGCAGCCTGGGACCTGAACAACGCAGGAGACCAGGCCCAAGTTCAGGCCGTTTCCCATGAAGGGAGCGCCCCGGGTGTCGCTCTCTCTTAAAGGTCAAAACTCGTGAGTCCAAAGCTCAGCTCTTCCTCTTTATCAGCCCTGTGACCTTCAGCCAACGGAACGCTCTCAACGTGCGTTTCCCCTGCGTACAGTGGGAGAGATGCTAGTGTCTATCGTTGGTGTGAGGATCAAGTGAATTAATGCATGTAAGGAGAAATCTCAAGCAAATCGGGTTCCCCAAGTTTCTGTTCTGTCATCTTAACAGGGGACGATAGTCACAGCATCTGTCACTGTTACGAGGTTTCAATTCATGCATTCATGTAAACAACTGAGACTAATGCTGGCACATAGTAGGAGGGCCATGAGTTCATTCCTCGGCATGCGTGCACCGGGCACCTGCTACATGAAAGGCACCCTCCCAGGCAGAGCTTACAGGGTCGCACCTACACAGCGCGGGTGTCCTTCATGGGAACTGCTGTGAGGTATCCTTCTGAAGGAAGTCTTTTTGCATTTGCGCATATAAGTTTGTATATCTACACACAGGGCAGGTAGAGAAAATCTCATTGCCTGCATTGATGTGGTCCTGAAGGACGTGAGGAGCAAGCCATACAGACATCCAGGGAACGCAGCCTAGAACAAAGGGCAGCTGACGCAAAGGCCCTGAGGAAGCCACGCCTGGCATGCTCAGGGAACAGCAAGGGGGCCTGTGCGCCTGGAGTGGAGGAGCGAGGAGAGCGAGGGGAGACGAAACCAGAGTGGCAATGGGACAGGTCGCGACGGCCTTATGAAGCCTGTTGTGAGGCCTGTTGTAGGGACTGTTGTGAGGCCTGTTGTAGGGACTGTTGTGAGGACTGTTGTAGGGCCTGTTGTAGGGACTGTTGTGAGGTCTGTTGTGAGGCCTGTTGTAGGGACTGTTGTGAGGCCTGTTGCAGGGACTGTTGTAGGGCCTGTTGTGAGGCCTGTTGTGAGGCCTGTTGTAGGG
>NC_060278.1:60020541-60058925 GCF_021613505.1 Equus quagga | reverse complement strand
CTGTTGTGAGGCCTGTTGTAGGGACTGTTGTGAGGCCTGTTGTAGGGACTGTTGTGAGGCCTGTTGTGAGGCCTGTTGTAGGGACTGTTGTGAGGCCTGTTGCGAGGCCTGTTGTAGGGCCTGTTGTGAGGCCTGTTGTAGGGACTGTCATAAGGATTATTGTTGTGACTTTGGCTTTTGCTCTGAATGGATGGGAGCCCCAGGCTGGGTTCAAGCAGGTGGCCTGGTCTGACTTTCGTTTTACAAGGTCACCTGGCTGCTCAGTTAGGAGGAGACGGGGTGGAAGTGGAGGGTCCTGTGATCATAATCTGGGGGCTTATACTGGGGAGGGAGGAGCGAGTGGTCACATTCAGCAGCTGTTTTGAAGGCAGAGACAACAGGAATCGCCACGGACTAGATGCGAGTATGAGAGAAAGACCGAAGTCAAGCTCTTGGGCCTGAGAAACCGGAAGGATCCAGTTGCATTGACCGAGATGGGAGTCGAGGCAGGAGCGCCGTTTGGAACGGGTTAAACTTGAGATGTCTACTAGCCATCAAAAGGCAGTTGGATTTAAGGTCTGGAATTCAGGGACAGGATCAGGAACACAGAGACCGATCCGGGAGTTGGTGCTGTAGAGAAGGCTTCTAAACATCGGCTCGGGTTCTCCTGAGCAGCTGTCTGGTGGCTGAGGTCCAACCCACAGCGCCAGACAACGTCCCGTTCCCCGCCCAGCTCCAGGCTCCTCATGGAGGCAGGTCTGAAGAGGGACAGGGACCCAGAGCCCAGAGCTGTAAAGGGGGCGGCCAGAAGTAGGCACACTCGTGCCTGTTAAGTGACATCTTGGCCAAGGGCTGAGCAACCACCATCACCCCTGAGCCACTGCAGCCAGTCAGGACACAGCCCGGTCCAGGGCCAAATGCTCACCTGCTAAGTTGGGCGTCCAAGAGACATGCATAGTCGATGGTGCGAAGGTTACTCTCTTTCTGTTTTGCTCATCAGAAGGGGGATTCATCTTCGAATTCGGGCCAGCAGCCAGCAGCTGGTGATGAGAGCAGGAGCCAGGCCAGGCGCGAGATGCTCCTACCTAGGAATGCAGTGTCTCCGCTCGGGGGCGAAGCTGCAGGAGGCAGACCCTGGCCATTTACGAGAGAAGGCATCGGCTGAGTACTGCCGGTGCTGGGTCCTACTGTCAACCTCCCTTTCCCCCCGTGGGAGGACACGGCACCCTCCGAAGGGCCCTGCTTCATCCTCACTTCCCAGGAGTCTTCCATTCCGGGCTCTTTCCTGAAATTCCAGACTCAGAGGCGGCCTCCCAGATTGTGGTGTCCATCCTTCTGCCTCTGGGAGTCTTGCTGGGAAAATCCTAAAGCCCCCTTGTACTTATAGGGGCTTCTGCCCCAACTCTGCCTGATGGTAGGAGAGCTAAGAGCCCCCAAGTGTCTGCCCCTCCTGGAAGAAGCCCGGGGAAGCCTGCTGTGGACCAGGAGAAACTACGGCCGGCCCCACCTGGTTATCTCACTGCCCTGCTCTTCGGGTCCCCAAACTGGTGCACCCCATTGCTCACTGCTCTTAGAAGAGCCTCTGCTGCACCCCACACCCCCAGTCTTCTTTTGTGTCCCCCTCCTGTTAGCTGGTCTCGTCTGTCCTATTGCTGGGGAGCTGGCTCCTCCGCAGGTGGTCCCCCCAGAAACTCCTTGGACCCGACTCAGCACAACTGTCTGACCTACAATCGCAGATAAACGACATTATCCGCCATCCAGCCAGGCTGAGGATGTGGAGGCCTGAGACCAGGATGCCCACAACCCCTCCAGGGAGCCCTGCAGTCGTCTCCCCTCCCACGGTCCCTAGGGCAGGGCTGGACCCGCCCCCACCCTCAGTCCCCTGCCTCGCCCTCATGTCCTGCCCCTTCCTTTGCCCCACCGGCCTGTCCCCCTCTACCTGACACGCTGGGCGCCTCAGATCTGGGGCACACGCTTCTCCAGGGCATTGTGGCTCCAGGGGGCGCTGTGCCGGGCATCCTGGAGCGGCCCCTGCAGGGCGGGAGGAACGAGGTCCCAGCGGGGGATCCCACCCCCACCCCGTGGTCTCCGGGGGGAGAGAGGGGCTGTGGGCAATCTTGTCCAGAGATGGGGGACAGGCCTCGCGGGGAGTCCCTCCGCGTCACCACTCCTAAAGAAGCCCCCCAGTGGTCCAGCTTTGGAGAGGGGGCTGTTTCTCATGAGCGCCTCCACTCTGGGCATCAGGAGCTCCTGGATGGTGGAGACTCAGCCACGCTCTTCACTGACCCCTGTCTAGCCTGGTCCAGCAGAGGCCAGACCTCCCGAGGCTGCCAGAGTCCCCTGTCCTTCTTGGGGAAGTGACTCCCAGAGCCCAGCTCCTCACACCCAGGAGACCTATGGAACTTTGACAGAGGGTGTACCCGCTTCCATCCTGCCAGGGAGGCAGAGGACACGTCTACCACCCCACGTATCCCATCTGCTCCCCAGGGACCTGGCCAGACCAGCCGGAGGCGCCAGGCAACTCTGCCCCCTGGGCGGGCATCCCGAGGGCTGCGCAGAGCCCCCGCTCAGAAAACTCGGCACAAAAGAACCTTCATCATCAACTCGGCCACTCGCCAAGAACAGACTTTATTGTAGGATTTGGCACTAAACCCACACAATTCCAGCCCCACAGCCGAGCACGCAGCCACTTTGCAACTGCACCAGGCATCGATTAGGGCCAATAAGTTAACACAGAGGACGCTCAGGTGTGTAGGGGGTGCTCTGATGTCTCCCGGCTCAGTCCAAGGAGTTCTGGGCTCCCAGGGGGGCACGGGGAGGGGTGACGGCTGCACACCGGGGAAGGGGCTCCGAGACAGACTGGAAGGGAATAGCATTCAAGTAGGACATTGGAACATAATGGGGACAGGGTCGACCCCAAAAGTGGCGGAACTGCAGGATGTGGTCTGAGCAGATGCATGCCCTCAGGCTCCCTCTCTTCCCCCGGATTCTCCGACCTGTCCTTCTCTCGGCACCTGGGGCAGTGGGTTACACAGCTTTCCATACAGTTGGGAGAACCGCACCTCTTTTGGGTTGGGCCTCAACATTCTTGGAGCCTTAAACTGTAGTCATAGTTGGTGTCCAAGTGCAGGGAGCTCAGAACAGAGGGGAGGGGGTTTTCCACGGGCAAAATCAGAACTCAGCTCTCTCTAACCCTCCTCGCCCCAACTGAGTGGTTTCCCCTGGAAGCAGGAGCCCTGCCTGCATATCTGACCCAGCCGCAGAGAAGGCCCTCGGCAGAGAAGGCCCTCGGATGGACGAGCACCAGGGACCACCCAACCGTCTTAGCACAGGCAGCTTCCAGGCCTGTGCAAGGCTCAGCAGCTGGGACACTTAAGAAACGTCCTTAAGGGGAGTATTCCCATGTGTGTGAACATAAGGACTTGCCCTCTTTCAAGGAAACCCAGTCTCAGAGCAGAAGCCCAGCTGGGTGCTTTTCCAAATATTTGTAAAGTTTTGGGTTTTAGAACTACGATGCAAAGCCATTAGAGGGAGTGGTGGACTGCAAGCCCTCACGATGCCCAGAGAAGGTGGTCAAAGGGTGGGCTGTTCCCCACCCATCAACACTACAGGCCAGCCCCCAGCCAGGCCCCCTGAGGCTACTGTCCGTGGAGCCTTGAACTCAAGGCTCAGAGGTCTGAGTAGATGCTTGGAGCCCACGGGGCACAGGGAACGTGGAGTGACTGGGCCCCTAGCTGGGATTCACGGGGTCAGGAAAACAGCAGGGTCCAGGAAGACAATGCTCCCCCAGGACATACGGCCCTTCGACCTGGCGATTGGAGTGTGCATCACAGAGCACATTATAAAGGGGAGAGGAGATTGTCCCCCAGCCCAGCGCCCCTGTGGTACCCAGAGAGCTGGGAAACGGAGGCGTGAGATGCGGCCTCCAGCTGCAGGGGGCAGGGGGGCCAGGGGCTGCTCCCCAGGGGAGTCCTGAGAACCAGGGGGTGGAGCACTTGAGGAATCCCCAGGTGGCCCTCTCTGCTTCGGGTATGCCCTGCCTCCTGTCTCGAGTAAGGAGACAAATGCAGTCAGCCAGACAGACAAGGCCTCCAGTCCAGTGGGCCAGTCTCTGGGGGATACAGCATCATCATATTACAGGGATCTTGAAGGCAAATCGCAAACATAAGTCCTCAAGCCAGGGTTTCTGGACAAAAACTGGTAAAAAAAAAAAAAAATGTCTCAGCTCCAGGTCATCGACCTGCGATGGGGACGAGGGAGCTGAAGAAGGCACTCCTGGGGGAGCTCTCGGCCCAGCCCTGCTGTGGAATAGTCCTCCCGGCAGCTGGGCGTCTGGAGCACAGGTCCACCCAGCCATGGCTACACCTGGCTGACGATCTCTCCGTTCTCAGGCACGAAGACTTGCACGGGGCCCCCCTCAGGCGGTCTCCGGAGCACACAGCCCGTGGGCACCTGCCAGGGTCAGGAAGAAAGGAGAGGTCTGTGAGCAAACCAGGTAGAAAGGTGCAGACAGCAAGTGACATGGTCCTTGTCCCTTCGGGACGTTGATCAGCAGCAGCACCAGCCCAGCCACTCGGCCCCTCCTTCCCCCAAAGGAGCTTTGTTCCCCGGGGACCAGCCTTCTTCCATTTTCCACTCCAGCTTTCTTTGGGGTGTGACAGGCACCCTGATCTCCTCCCCCGTTCCCGGGCTCCCTTCTCATCACCCTCCCTGTCTGGCAGGTTGGGATGGGCTGGGTCTGGGCCAAGGACAGGTCCCAGCTCGCAGGAGGGAAAAGCGTGTCAGCTGGAGGGTGAAGCCTGGGACTGGGGCCAGGCTGCTGCAGGCCCAGGATGCCAGCTGCAGCCCCGAGAACCAGCGGGGGGCGGGAGGGACCTGCAGCTGGGGATCTCAAGTCTCAAAGCGCAGCCTGTCGGTAACTTCTGGAGCACGCCCCCTGCAGAGCCCTCCGCACCAGGGAGAAAGAATCAAGACTTATGTGTGTCCCCTCTACTGCCAGAAGGGAGGAACTAGGCCATGAAAACCAGGGCAGCCACCCCTCCCTCATGGCAGACTGCTCTCTCCTACAAGCTGTCCCTGGACCTGGTCCCGGGACATAACAATACCCCTTTCTCCAGGACGGAGCATGAGTTGCTCCAGTCACTGTACAGGTAGCAACTCCCTAAAGGTTCTTAGCGGCGCTATGAGATAGGCACCACCTTACTCCCCCCATTGACAGCGGGAGTAACAGAGGCTCCGTGGAGTGCATTACCTTGCCCCATCATATTTCCTATAAGTGGTAGGGCTGACATTTGAACCCAGGAGTGTAATTTCAGGGTCTGGCACTAACCATTATACCACCCTGCTTCTCAGCTGGGCGGTGGGGCCAGGAGTCAGAGAGGAAGTTGACGGCAGGCAACCACAGGTTCTGGCTTCTGCAAACACATTCCCTCTGTCCTGGGCCCTCAAGTCAGGAAATGGGGGGGCGGAGGGAGGGGGGGGGTCCTTCAGTTTGGACTCTGATTATGAATTGAGGCTTGTCTGCTTTGCGGATCATCCGCGGAGCCGCAAGAAAAAAAGAGCCTCGGCTCTCTTGGACCACCGCCTCGGCCGTGTCCTGGACATGTGCTCCTGAGCTAGACACGCAGGCAAGACTAGGTGCACCCAGGGGAGTCTAGCACCTTCTAAAGGTGTTTTCGCCTGTCCTTCCTGGCTGGGGATCACCCGGCCCCCAGCCTGCTGGTGTGATGTCTCTCCACGCTTGGACCTGCTGGCGCCGCAGCCCTTCCCAGCTGGCAGGCCGGCTGGCCCTCCCGCGGCCGTACCTGTGGCCGGGGACCCGGGGCGCGCCCCAGGCCCTCTCTCCCGGGCGGCAGGCTGCGCACGCGGAAGGCCCCCTGGCGGTCCAGCGAGTGCGGGCGCGCGCTGCGGAGACGTGCGCGCTCGTGCCACCACCGCAGCTCCTCGGTCACCGCCGCCCTGCTAATCCCCCGGCCGGCCGGGCTGTCCTTGAGCGAGGGCGTCCGCACCAGGCGGCTGCGGGGGGGCACCAGCCACTGGTCATCGCCAGGGCCCCGCACCGCACCGCACAGCTGCCACTCGCCCGGTGGCAGGTGGCTCTGGGCCACCAGCACGTAGCGCGCGGCCGGGACACAGCCGGGGGGCAGCAGCAGCCTGGGCGAGGGGGTGGCCAGCTCCCTGCCGGCCCCCGGGCCCCAGGCCACGCGCAGGCGAGGCGGCTCGGGTGGGGAGAGCGGCCGCAGGAAGGAGATGTCGGGGCTGCTGCTGCCCGGCGAGGTGGGGTGCGAGATGCTGGACACGTCTGAGCCGCTGTCTTCTGAGCAGGAGTGGCAGGCGGGCTGGGGCAGCGGGGGCTTGGTCCGGGGGAAGCAGGAGTCCGGCACAGTCACCGTGTAGTGCGTGGGACGGCGGCGGGGGAAGGCGCTGCGACCCCGGCCCTCGGGACCTGCCCGGAAGGACTCCATCCTGCAGGGGAAGAAAGATGCGCTGAGTCTGGGGGCGCAACTCGGCGCTTAGCGGATGGAGATAAAGAGGTGAGGCAGCCCAGGCTTGCACACAGGCAGGGCCATAGGTCGCACCTCCCCAAAATGGACAGACAGAAGGGAGGGGAGGGCCACCATCTCTCATTCAAGGAGTGAGGCCTCAGGAGAAAGCAACCCTTAATCTCGGACCGCCAGCCTCAGAGGATGGTGAGACAGTCATTTCCGTAATGTATGCCGCCAGTCTGCTTTATTTCCCTATGGCAGACCCCACAAACTCATACAGGGCAGCTGCGGGCAGGCTGGCCCTCCACAGGGCTCCAGCTAGGGCCAGTGGGGGCTGTGTCTGTCCAGACGGGGCACCTTTCATTGACCCCCACAGAGGCGCTGTTTGTAAAATGGCCTGGCGGGACGTAAAATAAAAAATTAATCACTTGACTTGAGAGCAGTTGTCCCAAGCTGCACCAGTTTAGTGCTGCCAGACAAGTGACCCTAAATGACCGAGACCTAGCAGTGCCCTGAGGGTGCCCGGGCTCCTGTGTTGTTCACACTGCCTGTCCTAACCGGTCACTTTAACATCACCAAGCAGCAGCGGGCTCGGAAAGCAACGTACAGTGGATTTTCATTATTCGCGGGTTCTCTGTCTGCAGATTCTCCTGCAGCTAATGTTTCCTGGTAACCTCAACGTCAACCCTCGAGGCCCTTTCGCGATCACTGTGGCCGTGCGTGGAATGGTGGGGAAGCTGAGCTCCCCGACAGGCTTGTTCTCGCTGAGACGGGACAAGGCCACACACTGCCTCCCTGCCTCGAATCTCATTCTGTACACAGGTGGCCTTCCGTGGCCTGTTTTGTGTCACGTTTTCCATATTTTTGTGCTTTTTTGGGTGGCTTTGCTGTTTAAAGTGGCCCCTTGGGTAGAACGGAGGTGCCGTGTGGTGTCCTGAGCGCAGGGAGGCTGGGACGTGCCTTACGGGGAAAATATGGGTGCGAGTTCCAGGGCTGTTGGCCGTGAGTTCAGAGTGAATGAGTCAACGATATACACTAAGTCAGGTGTCTTCAACAGAAGCTCGCGCAAAAGCAGGGTATGTGCTGATCAGTTGACAAATGGCATGCCTAGAAGTCCAGGCACCTACTGCTATTTCCCCAGGAGCGCCGGCTCGGTATATGCCAATTCCGTGCTGGCGGTGACTTTATAGGACATCAAACAACTGCAAATAATGAGAATCGACTGCACCTTAATGAAAAAAGTGGATTGTCCACCGTCTGTAACCCATGATAAAACGACTGCAAAAGTATCTACAGATCCACGTTCTCTCGCTGTAAGAGCAATGGCAAGAGGCGAAAACTCGAATCTGCTTGTGCAAAAAGGCAAAAATGGAGTCTTTGGAGAAAAACAACTTGCTTCACGAATGACTTGCCTCTGGCTCTGTGGGTTGTGGGGTGGCCTCTATGGGGAGAGGCCCCGAGAAGGGAGGGATCGTCAGGAGAAGCCACGGCACTAGCCATGGGTCCCCCACAGGTGTCCCAGCTCTATCGTAGAAGCCACCGCCCTTCTAAGGGCAGCTCTCAACAGTGGGCCCCCCTCCCCCCGCATCTCGGGGTGCCCTGTCTCTTACCTCAGAGACTGTGAATGGCCCCTCCTCCCCTGCATCTCGGGGGTGGCTGGGGCACTGGTGCGGCCCTGCCGCTGGCTGGGAATGCTGCGGAGGGGGACCATGTGGTAGGTGGCGGGCTCCAGCAGCCATAGGCTGGAGGCACCGGGCCCGTCCTGTGGGGTGGTGGCTGGGCTGCTGTAAAGGATTGGAGACAGGTCAGCGGCAGGAATGCCTCCATTCGGGGGCTCAGGTTGTGCAGAGGAATGGGGCACCATGGAAGGGGACCCCAAAGCTCAACACTCCCACCACCACCAGCTAAGGAGAGTGCTGGCCTCCTGCACCGAGCCCAGCCCTTGGCCACCCGCAGCACGGCTCCCACCGGCTCCCACCCTCCCCTCCTCCCCACCCTGACCTGGACTCGCTATTGGATTCAGAAGATTTCCTGGGCTTCTCGTAGGGGTGGTCCAGGCTGGTCTCCTTCCACGGGCTGTTCTGGATCGGGGCCCGCTCCAGGCCCCCAGTCTCAGGTCCTGCTGGCTGCAGCCCCTCGAGGCTCTGGGGTGGGAGAGGCCGGGAAGGCAGAGCCGGGGACTCTGGGGGAGGTTTTGGTGCTTGGGATTCCTCTGCAGGGGTACAAGAAAACTGGTGAGGGCAGCGCCTGGGGTCTGGCCCAGCAAGAGCCCCCACGGCCCGGGCGGCAATCGCGCCCACGGCGGCTTGGCTGGCTGCTCCAGGCCAAGATGCTCAAAAATGTTTTCTTCTCCTTTGAGACTTCCTGCCTCCCTCCCAGCTCTAGTTTGCACCTGCCTCCTGCAAGAAGCCTCCCCAGCTTGACTCTCCTTGGCTCCCATGACTGCGCCTTCTGACCTTTGCTGCTAGGCCGTGTCTGCAGCTGACCTTCTGTTTACCCATTCTTCTTGTTCCTGCCTCACCCCTGTGCGCCGCTTCCTTATTGCCTGGGTGCTGCCCTGGGTGGGACTGCACACCTTCTTGGCCCACCTTGATTCCACCATCCTTAAGGTTTGTAAACAGGGTTCTTAATCTGTGCACTTAGGTTTCCTGCTACCCTCTTTTCCAAAAGGACAATGACCATGGCCAGATGGCTTGGCTGTGACAGGTGCATAGTGACACAGAGCCCAGGGCAAAGGCAGGGACGCCGGGACCCAGAGGCAGTGCTGGAATTCACCTCTCCCTTCCCCGGCAATAGGATGGAGCATCGAGAATGGGACAGTCCGCACATGCCCACCCTCAGCCGAGCCCAGGCAGGGACATAGGGCACTCAGAAGTGAGTGGCCCCCTGGCTCGACCAGCTCACAAAAGCTCCCTGCTCACTTTAAAGGCCTCACTAGTCAACTCTGCTGGAGCCCCCAGGTCTTGCAGTGGGAGCCCCGCCCTGCTGGCAGACCCTACACGGCCCTCTCACCTTCCTCCAGGAGCAGCCCTTCCGACAGGGAGCTGTCATCGGAGGCACTGAGCTCTGGGAAGGCAAAGGAGAGAGAAGAGATGGAGGTGAGAAAATTCTCCGTGGGACTGGGGACCCAGCAGGACCTCGAGGCCCAGCCCTGAGCCCCTCCCTTCTCAATAGCATCCCTTATCAGGAAATACTGTGTGTGAAATACCTTATCTGGCGTGAGTCTATTACTTGGAAGTAGAAAAAAAAGCAGAAGTTAGGAGCGAGGAGATAGGGCCGTGTATGAAATAGCTTATCTGGCATGAGTCTATTACTTGGAAGTAGGGAAAAAAAGCAGAAGTTAGGAGCGAGGAGATGGGAAATGCTGGCTCTGCCGTTTGCTTTGCAACCTTGAATAAGCCATTTCAATGCTCTGGGCCTCAGTTTCCCCATTTGTCAAAAAAAAGTCAGGGCCTCCTCGGACAGTGGAACGGAAAGGCAAAGAGCCGTTTTGGAAGCCCTTGGGGTGAGAAGAACTGCGATAACTTTTTCTATAGTCTTCTGCCATCATGGATACCACACAGCTCCGGGACCCCAAATCTGAGACATCCGGGATCTCCGGCCCCAAGAGCAGTGCGACGTGGCATCTGAGCTGGGGGCCGTGGGACCAAGTCAAGCTGGGGTCTGGCTGGCTAGGTAAAGAAGGTTCTCCAGTGAGTTACACGGCATGTCACCGGAGGACACGGATTGGGGCATGTCTGCCTGGCACAGCAGCTGCTGTGACCCAGGACATCAGAGGGAACTGACTTGCCATGGCCCCCTCGAGAAGACCGGAACCCGCGGATGTTGACACGATGCCTAACGTGACCTGGGAGGGACCCACAAAGCATTTTGAGCTGTCTGAGACAAAGACGAAGCAATATGAAGGATAGGTAATATTTCTACTGCACCCATGCTTTTCTAAGCACTTTCTGTGCATGAATTCGTGTGATCCTCATCTGTAGCCTGTAAGGTAAATACTGTTATCATTTCCACGGAACGGGAAGCCCAGGCTGAGCGGGGTGGAGTAACACGCGGCTCGGGTCGATCCGCCACAAGGTGGTTGCGTCAGAATTCACACCCAGACGGTCTGACCAGAGTCTGGCTCTTCCCCACTGCCATTTATCAGCTCTCCGATTAGCTAGCGTCTAATGCACGGGTCATTACCCAGAAAATTCCAAGAGAAGTAAACATTTCCAGCCCTCTTATAAATCCCTTCTGACACGGATTGAGAAACTGCAGGCCCGTGGGCCAAATCCGGTTAACCGGCTGTTTTTATACATAAAGCTTTATTGCAACCCGCAGCTGTTTATACAACAGCTGGCTGCTTTTGTGCTATGAAGGCAGAGGTCAGGGAGGTGTGACACAGACCATACGGCCCCCAGCGCCTAAAATGCTTCCTCTTGGTCCTTTACAGGAGTGTGTCCACTTTTGCTCTACAATTTAAATGAAATGCAAACTTGACCAGAGCAGTTCTTAAGCCTCGTAGGGCACGCTAGTCAAGGAGCTGGGCCGCTCGACGAGCCGGCCGGCCACCCTGCACTGGGCTCCCCCCAGCCTTTGCTTTGGGGTTCATTGGAGGAGACGCCCTCTCGTTGGATTCTGGCTCCCTGCCTCTGATCTTTTACAAAGACCTGGAGAATTAAAGAGTCTTACTTTTCACAAATGTCAAGTTGAAGCAAATGTGGGACACTTACTCTCCTGGCCCAGGGATGCGAGTGGGGTGGGGTCATGCATTGTGGTTTGAATCTGTGGTCTGGGAGAAAGACATCACCCCATCATCGGTAATCTTCACGTAAACAAGCAGATCGGGGTTCCACAGGCCAGAGAGGCACAGCTCAAGAGGGGAGTCTGGAGACCCACTGCCTGTGCCTAGGCGGGGGTGGGCAGACCACATCAACGTGCTGGCTGAACACCAGTGGCTCCCGGGGGCTGCTTGCTCACCATCTCGGCCACACTGCCCCTACCCAGCCCAGCTCAGCCCCGCCCGGCTCAGCCCCGCCTGGCCCTCAGTCCAGCAGCGATGCAGAGCGCCCCCAGTGGAGGGGTCACCACAGAGACCAGCCCCACAAGCTCTGAGCATCCTCAAAGGCTGCCCTGTCCACACCACACCGTAGCCACTAGCTGCATGTGGCTATGTTAATTTAAATGAATAACATTTCAAATGCACTTCCTTGTTCACACCACCAGGCCCATTTCAAATGCTCAACAGCCCCACGTGGCTAGTGGCTACCACATTAGACAGCGTGAATGTAGGGCATGGCCATCATGGCAGAAATTCTCCCAGACGGCGTGCTAAAGGCAGGCGGGGCCAGTCAGCGGCCGCCCTGGGCACACCTGTTCCACTGGGGGGCGGTGCTGGGGGCCTTTCTCCTCAGGCCGCCTCGGTGAGCTGGCTTCACACAGCCCTGCCACCTGCAGCGTACCAGATGATGGCTCCCACCTGGCAGAATGACGCTCCCAAACTGAATAACCCTTCTGTGGGGACCTACGGGACAGGGTGGGGTGTCTTGTTTTTCTTTTGTTGTTTGTTTTGCTTTTTTTTCTTTTTCCTTCAAGACACCTTTCAGCTGCTAAGTCTTAATCCCCTTCTACTTCCTTCTTTCAGGGCAGAGGAGTCATGGAACAGGAATTACTTGTCTAGAATGGCCTCCCCCCGAGCTCCCAAAGCAGGACACCAGCGCCCAGGCCCGCAGGCCCTCGTGCAGACGGGGCTGGGCAGTGGAGAGGGCAGGGTCTCTGTCCCGTCTGGAGAGCGAGAGTCAGCCAGCTTCCTTCCCCACAGCTCTGAAGGCAGAACATCTTTTCCATCAGAGCCTCAGAGACCAGGAGGGTCGTCCCGCAGCCAGGCCAGGCCGGAGCCACTCGACCCAGAAACGTCCGGCCACCTGAGCCCGGGTCAGCTCCATCTCCCATATTTACTGGGTCAACTGTCACATGGGGGCACCTCCTCCCTCGTCCTCTCCTGCTGGCTGCCGCAGGTGACTTGGGAGGTGTCTGGTCACACCCTTTCTACCCTAAATTAGAGAGTGTGTGGGCACAGGGACTCCTGAGACAGTCACCTGCCCAAGGCACGGGCCATGGGCCACGGGGACCGGGCGGGGCTCTGGGGCTTCTATACAAGCCCTCCCCTCAGGGGGTGTGGGGGAGGGCCACTCAGCAAAAATCCCACTGAGGTGCAGGGGCTGGAACAGGAGCCCACAGGGGTGGGGGAAGCAGACAACTCTCCCAGCCCCGTCCTGCCCCAGGGCCCTCGCCCCCTTCCCTCCTCCAGCTCCTCCAAAGAGGCCGGGGGGACCGGGAGCCATGGGCAGATGCCCTGGGATCGGAAGGGAGGGCAGCACGTTTGACCTGACCAGCTGAGCTTGGGTCAGGAAAGGAGAAGTCACCCCTAAGCTACTACTCAGAACCCCTCAGAACTACTTGTTGGAAGGTGACCGGCCTGGACGTGCTGATGTCCACTGGCGGTTGGTCCTGGGCACACACGGCTCACTGGGGCACCACAGCCACCGGCCTCCGGGATCAGACCAGAGGGCAGAAGGGGAGGGACTCCACTCTGGTTCTAGAAACTTAAGGGATTGTGGGGTGTGGCACTGGTGGTGCCAGATTTCAACCCAAACAGCCGTGGGTGGCTCTGGGCCCCTGAAACAATCCAGTGAGCGGTGGCATATAGCCAGTCGGCCACCCGGCCAGCGGACAGCACACAACTCGGAAACTCAGGCTCATGGAAGCTGCACGCTCGATGACCCCAAAAGCCACCTCCCTGTGGGCCTGGAGGTGGGACAGCAGACCTGGGACACTGCTGTGGGATAAACCTTTGGGATGGGCTCAAGGTCGGCCCGGGGAATGCCTTCTGAACCAGGAGACTGCCTGTGGGCGGTGGATGTGGAGGAGGATGCAGAAGAAATGTTTTCTAAGGAGATAGGGGACAGGCTCTCAGGGGATAGAGAAGCCCTACTAAGGCCCCTCAGAGCTACAGAGGGTGCAGAGCGGGTGGTGGTGGACCCGGGAAGCGGGTTCCCCAGCTGGAGCAGATTTGGAACGTTAAATGCAGCGTCGGACACCAGGCCATGCTCCCCAAAGGCCACACAGTGTCCCCGTGCCCCGCCCCCCCCGGCCCACAACTCCCAGGACCGGGGCTCCGGGGAGCTGCTCACCTCGGCCTAGGGGCAGCGTGGTGGCGGGTGGGGGCCCGCTGTGGCGCCGCCGCTCGCCCAGACAGCGCTCCAGCTCCCGCAGCTTCTTCTCCTCGTGCAGCAGCGCCAGCTTGCGCTGCCGACGGGCCTGCCTGCCAAGGTTCTCCTCCCGGCACAGCCGTCGGGCCGCCTCGGCGATCTGCAGCTGCAGGGCCAGCTCCCTCTCCAGGCTGCTCAGGGGGTCCTGAGGGAGGGGGCGCAATGAGGCGCGGGAGGGTGGGTGGCCCGGACCCCGTGCCCTGGACCGCAGCCCAAGGCCTGGGAAGCAGACAGCATCCTCGGATGCGGGGCAGAGGGTGGAGTGGTGGGAGTGCCCAGGCGCAAACATGTTGGCCTGCAAAGCTGGCCCGGGGACCCACCCACCAGCCTGACCACAGAGCCAGAGGGTGGGAACCAGAGTGAGACTTTCCCTCCTGACCCCAAAGGGCTGGGCAGGCGAGCCCAGAGGAAACTGCCACCATTCACACGATGGGGAAGGGACGCTTGGGCTGTGCCACCCACGCCGCCTTCCTCCTGTGCTGACAAAGAGGAGGACAGGTCCTGGCTCAGGATCAGCCCTTGGGGACGGAGACAGCTTCCTGAAGCCCCTTACCTCTCTGTGCAGGGCCCGCTCGTCCAGTTTGTAGGCTGCTCCGATCCTGCGGCGGACCTTGGGGGCCTTCTCCCCTGGTTTGAGGGGGTACTCTACTGGCAGGATGCCCGTCAGCTCCTGTGGGGGAGGCAAGGTCAAACCAGGCCCCACGCCACCGGCCCAGCCCTTGGCCACCAAGAGTAGCCTGTCCACCGGGGCCTGCGTTGTCTGTGCCCCTCCAGAGGCTCCTACCTGCCTGCACCCCATCCTGTCACCAGGGTTGTCCCCCTGGCATCTTTAGGGCGCCCTCTGCACTCGCTCCCTTTTTCCTTCACACCTCCTTCTGCTCGCCTCCTCTGGGGAGCCAGCCTGACCCAGGTCCCAGTTCCCACATCCTCCGTCTCCTGCTCCCTCTGCAGCTTCTCTCATCCTCCCTTCCCTGTGCCTGCACCCCCACCCGACCAGCTCTCCCTCCCCCAGCCGCCCAGCACCCAGGTCCAACTCCAGGTACCACACCCCCGTCTGGTTTCCAGAATCTTGTCAGGAACGGAGTTCCCTTCCCACAGCCCCAACATCCCAAAGCATGGCTCCAGGGCCCCTCAGAGGAACCCCGAGTTCGCGTGTGCGGGTGGGGGCCGCCGAGCTCTCACCGCCTCCCTCAGGCAGAGCCTCCTCAGCTCCTCCAGGCAGGCCTCCAGCCGCTGCTCCAGGGCCCGCTGCTGCTTGCGCACCGCGTGGGTCAGCTCCTTCATCGGGGACACCGGGCTGTCGGGGCCTGGGGGGCACGGGGGCACGCACTTAGGGAAGCCAAGGCCAGGGGTGGGGGGCGAGCATCTCTCAGACACGTCTTGGCCACCCTCGGGGAGCGCGCACAGCCTCACGCCTGCCCAGGTTACAGGCCAGCCGCGCGGCCTGTGTCATCGCCGAAAATCACATCTCTTGGCTGCCCAGGGTGACAACATGGCAGCTCAGAGGGACAGGCGGCCCCACCAGTGGCGCAGAGGGCCTTGCGGTCAGAACTCGGTCCATCCCCTTTCTACCCTCCACCCGCTGCAGTTAACTTCTTCCCCTTCCACTTCTTCCTCCTCCTCCTCCTCCTCTCTGTCTCTTTCACACACACACACCCCCCTCTTCTCTTGTCCTCTGACAAGTCTAGGCCAGATTAGGCCCACAAACTCGGGCCAACCTGAGACAGGCCCTCTACACTAGCCAGATAAGGTTTTTCAACTTCTTTGTAACCCCTGGGGCCGGAGTTGTACATCGCGGATACCCGCTACAGATCGGATGGACACTCCAGGCCAGAGCCTTCCAGTATCTACTCTCCGGCCCGCCCCACCCTTCCCCAACTCCATCCTGGGGCGTCTCAGCCTGGCCAGCCCTGGAGCTGGGGACTCACTCAGGGACTCAGGGCTGGGGGCCCAGACGGCGGCATTCCCCAACCACTCACCAGACTGCAGGATGATGCCACTGTCGGTGTCGCTGATCTCATCCTTAGTCTCCATAGTGGATTCCTGGGAGGAGGGGGCGCACAGCAGGGAGGGGTGACGCTGCTCCCAGCCTGAGCCAGGACGTGTAGGTGGCCTGGAGTTTCCCCAGCTTTTAAGAGAACAGTACAAGAAAGGAGCTCAGGAAGGAGATGTTGGAGGCAGGGGCAGAGAACGGAGGACCATGTCTCTGGGGAAGTCTGGCAGGGGCGGGGGGCAGCCGAGAGAGGGCTCTGTGGGCCTTGCCAGCAAACCTGTTCTCGGGGGCCCCTGGCCCTCTGCTGGCCTCCTTCCGAGGGAGGCCTCTAGGCCCAAGGGGGTCCACCGCAGTGTGGCCACAGGAACCACTGGGACCAGGGAGAAGAGCAAAGAGAGAGGCTGAAAAGGAAGGGTCAAGAGAAGGAGGGGACACCCAGGGAGGGAAGAGAAGCAGAAGGGGAGATGGCTGTCCCCACGAGGCAGAATGTCCTCAGCCCCAGAGCCCACGTGGGTCAGGCACTGCAAGAAGGGGCTACGCTCTGGGCGCTCGGCCACGGCCCTGCTCTGGCCCCCAAGTCCCGCCCTGCATGGGGCATCCATCTGAAGGTGGTGCAGCCCCTCTGTGCCAGCGAGCTGCCCACAGCTCTGACACAACTCTCAGGCTGCCAACAATGCCTGGGAGACCCCCCTGGGGAGTCGGCCTGGATCCCTTGTGCTCCATGTCTAGGGGAGACCAGGGGTTGGAGGAGGCGTCAGGGTTGCTGGGAGCTGAAGCTGCCCCAGGACAGGAGGGAGATGGCCCGCACGCCTGCCTCCTTGTCCGCCCAGCAGGCACTGGTCCCTGGAACAGCACCTGCGCCTGCCCCCTCTCTCCTGGGAGCCCACGCCCGGCCAGGGCCCAGCTGGCCGGGCCGGCAGCTGTTGGCGGGAGTGGAGCAGGGGGAGGACGGGCGGGGCCGGTGGGCCGTCTGGAAGGCCAGCCCAGCCACCTCCTCACTGAGTCAGCCCGTTGAGCAACAGTCCCAAAGTCCTCCAGTTCCTGTCTGGAGCTTATCCTCCTGGGGGCACCGGCAGGGGTTGGCGGCGGGGGGGGGGGGGGGGGGGCGGCGGGGGGGGCATGTCCAGCCTCAGGTCAGCAGCAGGGAAGAGAGGCCAGCATGGCACAGCCGAGCACAGGGAGGCAGACAGGGCAAGGGGACGGCTGATGGCCAGGGCCCCGACAGCACAGCTGCCTAAGGAGACTGGAAGAGCAGGACCAACCAGGGGCTGAAACAGACCAACAGAAGCAGCACAGCCTCTCCAAGTGCCACCGGCACAAGGACTAAAACATCGCCCTGAGAACAGGGGGTGCCTGCACGGTGGGACTCCAATCCCCAGGGAGGGCTAGAGAAAGGATGGTGGGTGAAACAGAGAACAGCTTCTGCGGGACCTCTGCAAACCCACCAAAGAGATGGGTGGTATGTCTGGGAGCCCAGAACGGGTCCCCAGGGAGCGTTCCCTCTGCCGGCCAGTCCCTCCCCAGCCCTCCTCCCCCTCACTGACCCCCACCAGGGGGAAGGGCCGACAGAGGCTGGCAGCTCCCCCTCCCACCTGCCACCCACCTGCCAGCCCCTGAGCCTCCCTGGGAGCCAGGGGCAGGCCCAGCTAGCCAGGGGGGCTTCTGCTTGGACGAGGGAGGAGGGGCCACAGATAGGAAGGCATTAATTAGTCACACTGGCTAATTAATTATTAACCACGAAGGAGTTGCCTTGGGAAGTTGTGACAACTCGGCCCTGGCCTCTCAGGGGAGAGTGGGGAGTTAGAGGGTCCGAGGGTGGGGCTGGGAGACAGCCCCCCACCGCATGCCCCCTCTCCCCCAGTGCCCACCTGCTCACCGCCAGGGCCAAGGGCAAGGCTCAGGCCTTTGCAGTGCCCACTCCACCCCTGGGCCAACCTGCTGCTCCAGGTGGGACAAAGAGCACAGGCCCGGAAGTCGGGAGCCACAGCCCCTGGGTTCTGTCACCGCGGGTGTTATCCTGAGAAGTCATCTTGCCTCGCTGCCTCCTGACCTCACAGCCACAACCAAGGTGAGCTCCGTCGAAGGCCCCTCCCAGCTGACCTCTTGGACCTCATCAGGCTGGGCAGGAAACCCACACGGCCGTGGAGTGGACCCCGCTCTGCCCTGCGGAGGCTGCCCTCCACTGTGGGGACCAGCCCCAGGCCCGCAGGCTCAACTCCACTCCCACCTCCACCCTGGAGGGATGGGTCTGAGCCTCAGTATTTAAGGCGCTGCTTTTAGCCAAAGGCAGTTCAACACAGGAACCCCTCCCTGCCCCGGACCCCAGCCCCAGGCCCCAGGACAGGCCTGAGCAGCAGTCCCCTGGACTGAAAACGTCCCAGAAAAAGGCAGAGGGGGAAAGAAAGAGGACAGAGGGAAAAAGGGGGTCACCAGTGCATGTTCCCTCAGGCCGAGCCACTGGGGACTCTCCTTATCACTAATGTCCCCCGAGGCTGGGTCTGGGGCCTCACTCACCCCTGCTTCCCTTTCTCCTGTGGAAACAGGCCTGGGAACTACGGCGACGGGCTCCTCATCGGTGCCCCCATATCCCTGGGCCCCAGACATGAGGAGGGGAGCACTGATGACAGCCACTGCCTGGGCGCCCCCCACTCCCAGGCCAGCCTGCCCCTCGGCCCCAAAGACGGCTCCAGCCTGCCCCGCCCTCACCTGCTTCTGGGTTTCGGTCCAGGAGTCCCGGAAACAGCCCGTGTTCCCAGGTCAGGGGGCTGAGGGGCGCTGCATGTCGCCTCAGGGGCCCCCAGGCAGTGGGCCAGCCTCCCTGTGCTCTCTACACGCTGGTGGCCGGCTCTCCAGCTCTCCACACGCTGGTGGCTGTCGGTCGGTCCGTCCCTCCCTCTGGTCCCACCTGCCCACCCACCGTCCCTCCCAGGGAAGCAGGTTTCTTGTTAGGACTTGAGTCAGAGGGGAGGAGCAGGTGAGCAAGGCCTTCCCAGAGCCACTCCTGCCTGCCTGCCACGGCAGTGGC
This sequence comes from Equus quagga, assembly GCF_021613505.1. NCBI lineage: Eukaryota > Metazoa > Chordata > Mammalia > Perissodactyla > Equidae > Equus > Equus quagga. The sequence goes on along the minus strand of NC_060278.1, from coordinate 60,040,190 downwards.
CTCGGGCAGCTCCGGGCCTCTGTGCTTCCGGGGGAGCAGGCAGAGAGGGGCTCCCCAGGGAGGACCCCCGAGGAAGGCAACAGGGTCCTGTCTTCAGGGCCTCAAGAGACCCTAGGGCCACGTGCTGGGCTACAAGGCACCGTGACCCTACAGACCTCAGACGGTCTGCCCTCCTGTACCTCAGCTTCCCTTTCCAGAAACCGAGGCCCCCAGAAGCAGGGTGACAGTCCACCATTCGTGGGGAATACCAGCCAGAAACTTACAAACTGACAAAGACAGGTCACTGCTCTCCCCACACACTGAAATGGAGACCGCATCAGCTCAAAAACCTCAGGAAAGGCAGCGACCCTGGAACTCCATATGGGGAGGCTCTGGGGTCCCAAAGAAGGCCAGGCTGTTCTCTTCTTATCCCAGACATTCCCCCCACCCCAGATCATCAAGGCCATCAATTATTTATGCCCACACTCTACAGGGCCCATGGAGAAATGGCCTGAACCCCAGTCCTGTGCCCTATTCCAGAGGAGGGCCACTGTGACCCCAGGCTCCAAGCCGGCTCACCAAACACAACTGGACCAGAGACCAAAATGGAACTTACTCCCTACAAAAAAATAAGCGCCCATGTCTCCACCGCATCGACCCTCAGGCAAACTGCAAACTGGCTGGAATTCAGCCTATTTCACCAGGGTGAGGCAAGGGGCGAAGCCACCTGTCGCCCATCCCCCGCAGACTGGAAAACAGAGAGAAATGCTGCAGACTGGGGACAGAACCTCTCAAGGCCTCATCCGCCCACCCCCTGCCCCCATCCTCGATGCTCCCACCCCGCCCCCTCTCCCTGGGGTCCCAGCCCCTCAGCATATCTCTGGACCGCTTCCCTCCCCCAGCCAGAAAGGCCACGCCACCCCCAACCCATCCCCCCACCCCCACCCCCTCAGGGCAGGGATGATGGAGGAAGTTGCTCCTCCTCCATCCAAGCACCTCCTGTGGAGCGGAGAGCTGTGTCGCCAACAGGGCTGCCGTCTGCCCCCTCCCCTGCCCCCAGCGACCCCCCAACCGCCCCTACACACATTCCCGGCTCACCTTCACATTGCTATACACACCCTCTTTCCAAACAATGCCAGCCCAGAGTCCTGCAGCCTGACCACCCCCTTCTCTCCCCACTCTGGGGCTGAGGGGCCCCAACTGGGGACGCCCCCTCCTGTGGTGAGGCGCCCGCCCTCTGCAGGGTCTTCCAAAGACCCAGCAGCGCCCCCCCCCCAGTCCTCCACAAAACAGCCTTCCCCCTCCCCTGGGGGTTTTGTCACATTCTTCCAATGTCAACTCTGGGTGTAATTGGCACCCTTCCTCCACCTTGCCCATCCCCCAGCTCCAGGTGGGGGGTGATGGAAGCTTCTAGAATCAGTTCATAGCCTATTTTTTAATCATAGAATAAAATCAAGAGGATCACTAAGAGAACCAGTTATACTGAAATACAGCTCTAAAAACAAAAACACAGTAATAGATATGCCTCTTTATTGACATTAAACAGGATCTGGCTATGGGTCATCTCATAGACGGGAGGAGTGTAAACAGGATTTTGTGACAGCTACAACTGCGCGTGACACGAAACCATCTGTGGATTCTGTTGGCGGCAAAGACACAGGTAGTGCCATGGTTTCCCGCCTTCATAACCGAAGACAATGCTAAAGTTCTCTTAAAGGTTGGTGAAAAGTAAAGATGTGGGGTTTTTTCCCATCTAAGATCATGAACCTCTGAATTCCATCCAAGATGCTCAGGTGCCTACGGACCCAGCTGGTAACCTTTGCCCTCAGGGAATCTCCCATCTCTTGAGTTGCGGGGAATCTGACCGTCTCACTCATTGATCGCGTGGAATTCTCAAAGCCCTCTTGCTCCCTCAGGTTCACACGGTGAGCTCCCCGGCCCAGCAGGATCTGAGGTTTGCAATGGGGCTGGCAAACCAGGTCCCCTAAGTGCCCCAGATCTGCAGGACCTCGAGGTCTGACCTGCCATTCAACTCAACACATCAACAGGCAGGTGACACTCCAGAGGCCAGCTCAGTGCCCTTCTCCCAGCCAGTCCGGAAGGTCAGGGGACAGTGGCCCCAGCCCCAAACCCCAGAGCATCAGCACCAAAACCACCAGTTGGTGACCAAGTGGGGTTTCCTTGCATAGCATCAGCGTGCTTGGAATCTGATCTTTGAAAGAAGGAGAAAAATCGGCTCTCTCTGGGGTTTTCAGATCCTAAGGAAAGGCCTGAATCAGAAAATTTCCACCCTCTGTGCCCATCCGCTCTCCAGTCATTTCAGCTCCTTCTTTAAAGTTTCTTCTGTTGCACGAGACTGGAAGTTCTTTCAAGCAAGGGCCTCGTCCTACCAAATCCACATCCCCACCAGCGCCGCCCAAGCGCAGTCCCTAAATGAATTAACGACTCGAGGGTCGGCCGCGGGAGCCCACAGTGGGGAAAAAAGAAGGGGACTACCCGGGCCGCTCCAGAAGGGGCGGGGGGTGGACGTGCTTCCCGGCTGTTTCCTTTCTCCACGCTGCTCCCTCCCCGCTGGGAAAGGTGCTCGCCTCCAGCAAGCGATGGTGGAGAGGGCCGGGACCGGGGACTCCACGCCGCCTGGAATGCGCCCTGAAACCAGACCTCTAGGCTTTCCCTGAAAAGCGCCTTTGTCCGGTCCAGCCCGCTCCCCTCCCCCCCGCGCGCCCTCCGCATCCTGGCGGCCCGAGACTTTGCTCCTTTTGTTTGGCTGCCTTCCTGGCTTCCCGGAACCTGGCCGGGGAGCCACAGGCGTGGGGAAGGTCGAAGGAGAGAGGTTGAGGAGTCGCAGACGGGCACTTTGGGTAGCAACCCGCAATTCCCATCCCTGGGTAAATTACCCCATTCCGTGGAGGGCCGCCGCCGCTGAGGCCGAGGCCCGCGGGGTCAGGGGCCCCTTCCTCCCGCTCCCGCGCGCTGCGCCCCCCCAAGTCCCCCTTACCTGTCCCATGGAGCTCGGGCGCCGCCCGCCTGCCCGCGCGCCCCCCGGTCCAGCCTCGAGGCTTCAGGACACTGGAGTCCAGCCCACCCTCCCTCTCCCCGAGCTGCCCCCCGGCCTTCCCTCCCCGGAGGTATTTCTTTTAACTTCGGCATTTGCAGCATCCCAAATGTTAAAGATCCCAAGACATCTGTCCCCTGGGGCATACCAAGGCCCGGAGGAGAGAGGGGAAAGACGCAGGAGGGGGTTCGAGAGTCCGGGGCAAGCGTCGGGGCGGGGCCACAGGTTGGGGTGCCGAGGGGCCAGCAGGGGTGGAGGTGCCGTGGGGACCCCGGCTCCAGGGCCCGGGCTGCCCCCCTCCTCCCGCTTTCGGACGCGCGCGCGGCGGGCCCCCCCGCGCCGCCAGGTTCCGCAGCCCCGGCGGGAGGCGGCTCCATTCCCGGCCGCGCGCCGCCTCTCCTCCGCGCGCTCCGGCCCGGCCGGGGGCCGCTCCGTGCCCGGGGACCCCGGCGCGATCGCGGGAACCGAGGCGCGGGGGGGCCTCGCCGTCCCCTCCCTCGTGCGCACCGCGGCTGGCCGGGCGGGGGTCGCCCCTCCTCCGGCCCCGGCCCACTGCCCTCCTGGGCCCGGCCGCGGAGCTCGGCCGGGAGGGCAGGGAGCCGGCCGGTGGTGAGCGCCTCCTGCCGCCTCCCGCGAGCCAGTGCGCCCGTCCGTCCGTCCGTCCGCCCGTCCGTCCACCCATCGCTCGCGCGCACGCCCCTCTTTCATCCGCTCGGCTGACAGTTACTGAGCACCCAGTGCCCAGCACGTGGACCGGGATCCCAGTTCCTTCCCCGAGGACCCTCCAGTCCAGACGAGTCATCAAGCAGCAGGGTCAAGGGAGCGGCGGCCAGCACCGGGGCCGGGAGAGGGGCGGCCGGCCCGGCTCCTGGGGGCCCAGCCCTGGGAGCTCGGGAGGAGGAGGAGCGCGGGGCATCCCTGACGGGATGTACAGAAGCCGAGTGGCAGAGGAGCCGCAGGGAATTCGGGTGTGGGAGGAGGACGAGGGAAGGGAACGGAAGATGGAAGAGCCGGGAGGCGGAACTGGCAGGCAGGGGCCTCTCAGGAAGCAGGGCAGCTCTGGGTGGTTGTCCAGGTTGCGCACCACACTGAGAGGGAAGGCTCATGCGTTCTCCAGCCACCCAGCCCCGAGCCTCGGCCAGAGCTGCATCTGTCTCCAGGCGGTGGCTTTTTCTAATTTGTACAAAGGCACGAAATGAACTAAGTCGGCTGAAGAGCCGTGTGGACCAGGTAAAGATTTAAGGGTTTTGTCCTGAAATTGAGGAGAAGCTACTTAGATTAGTCAGATTCTCTAGAGAAACAGAACTAAGAACCAATAGTAGTTATCGTTATCTATCCAGCTATTGAGAGAGAGAGATTTATTTTAGGGAATTTTTTCCTGCTATGGGAAAGGAGGATGACTCCAAAATCTGCAGGCTGGAGACCCAGGGAGCAGCTGCGGTTCAGGTCTGAAGGCAGTCTGCTCCAGAATTCCCTCTCTATCGGAGGAGGTCAGTCTTTTTTCTGTTAAGCCCTCAACTGATTGGATGCGGCCCACCCCCATCATGGAAAGTAAATCTGCTTTGCTCAGTGTCTACTGTTCCTTTAAGTGTTAATCTTATCTGAAAAACGCCTTCACAGAAACATCTGGAATAACGTTTGGCTGAATATCTAGGTACCATGGGCCTAGGCAAGCTGACACATAAAATTAACCGATACACTCCCAAAGACCATCAATCCAGGAGAGAACCTGGGCCGACCCATACCCACTTTTGGATCACTTTGGTGTGTGAGCGATTGGAGCGAGGCGAGTTTGGAGAGAAGGGAAAGCATGGGCAGACGGTCATCCAGGCAAGGGGCGACGGGGCCTGAACTCATGTTGTGGCATTGGGGGAGGGGGGCGCGGTCAAGAGCTGTGCAGGAGGTAGACCAGGGCTCACTCTGAGCGGATCGAGTAAGGCCTTGCAGTGAGGGGGAGGGAAGAGTCGGGGGTCCCCAGGTGTCTGACTTGAGAGTCCCGTGTCAGATGCGTCCCCCTGAGGACATTGATGCGAGTGTCCGGCGAGCAGCCCGGCTGGGGCTCTAGGGCACAAGGACGGTTGGAGAAGAGGCCTTGGGAGCCATTACCAGCTGAGCTCCGGGACTGGCTGAGATTCCCTGGGATGGGGGTGCCAAATGAGAAAAGGACCAAGAGGGGAAATTCTGGGAGCATCGACGGGATGGACAGAGGGCAAACTGCCTCTGAAGGTGGGCGTTACTATTATTACTCATGCCGTGGGGTAGTCTATTGAAATATTGATTTGTCTTTTCCCCCCTCCCGTTCACCCCTACCTTGTCTGCAGTTGGGGAGCAGAAGCTTCCTGGAAGCCTCAGCCCTGAGCCTACTGAGACTGTGCTGGGCGGGGGTCCTGAGGGGCAAGAGCAAGGACGTGGCTTTTGAGGGCCAGGAGAACAAGGTGGGGTGGACTGTGAACAAGAGAGAAACTAGTGTGTGCGCTGAGCAGCAGGACCCCCGCAGAGCCCCTGGAGGGGGCAAGACCTCAGCAGCGACCAGAGCCGGGATGTGGGCCCAGCTTTCTCGGTTCAACAGAGTCCAGGCAGCAGGAGCCCCAGGCCACGGGACACCCCTGGGGGCTACAGCCACCAGGCTGTCGGCCTCGCCCTGCTCTCTGGGCCCCCTAAGCTGTCAGGACTCTGTACGAGAAAATGGGATTTTTTGCCCTCCCAGCAGGCCCAGGACAGAATCAAGTTGATTTTAAAGAAATAAAGTGGTATGTGTGTCTTGCGAACCCAGTTGGAATCTTGAGATTTGTAGCAATACTGTTATCTTCATGGACAGATAAGGCAACTGAAGCCTGGAGAATCTCCGTAATTGGGTTAGAACCACACCCCGGTCAGTGACTGATGTAGGACCGGAAGATCCATCTTTCTGATTCCGTAGCCCTACGGCTGTGGCTGAAAACCTTCAAATACCTAAAGGGTCAGACAGACAAAGTGAAGGAATGAAGCACGTCTGGTGTAAGAATCCTGGTATTCTGATACACGTGGAGACTCCCGCCTGGCCTTAGTGCATGCAGCTGGGGAGCGGGGAGCCAAAAGGGCATGGTGGAGACTGCGGCAAATTCGAAAACTCAGGCTCTGTCTCGAGGGGGCTGTCACCGCAAATGTCACAGCAAGAAAGCTTCTGTTTGAAAAATAAGAGATGGAAATCCCAAACTCTGTGAGAAATCTTCTGGTTGGTACACGTTTGATTATCGTCTTACAAATTGAAAGGAGTCAAACAATATGTGTCTACGTGCCTTCAGGCTGTAGTTTGAGTTGCTGCCGCGTCTCAGGAACCGGCTCGACCCGGGCCCCAAGTATCTGAAGAAGCTGGGGCTTGAGAAGCAGGTGTCCTGGGAGCAGAACGCAGAGCCCTCCCCGGGAACGGACCAGCTCAGACTGTGGGGCCGGGGGAGGAGCCATCTGGGAGAGACCACTGGGCCCCCCACCGGTTTTGTCTCCTCCCCACTTTGGCAGAAGGGGGCAGGGGTTCTCCTCCATCAGGTGGGTCTTTCTGGGAGGTGGTGACGGGTCTTGGGGAAAAGGTTCTCAGTTCTCACTGATGAAGAGGAAGGGGAATCCGGTGGGGTCTCCGCAGCCCCCTGCCCACCCTCCCACACAGAGAGGGGCTCTCGCCCCAGCCCTCTCCCTGCCCCGTGGGAGCCGCCCGGTCCTGCTGCCTCGCATCCCCAGGCCCCAGGGCTCGCCTTGCTCACCCTCCCTCCCCGCCCCCTCACTCTGTGGGCTGAGGAAGAGCAGGTGGCTCTCAGTGGCCCAGACGGTGCCCCGTCGATGCCCTCGGCGAGGACCTCTTTGGAAACCCCAGAATGACTCGAAGCAGGTCCTGCTTCCTCTCCTGACCGCATCCTGCAGCTCGCAGTGGGGGACAGGAGGGGCCTGCGAGCCGGCCTTGGCCTCTGTGGGCCAGATCCCTCTCGACGGGGCGCGGGCCAGGCTGCAGGCCGGTGAGTAGCTGCACGAAGTGCGTACAACCAACTTGGGGGGTGAAGCTGGGGGTGGGGGGCGCTTCCCTGCCTCAAGGGGAGGGAAGCCCGAAACTGGGGCCAGGATGCTGCGTGCAGAGAGCTACGGGGCAGACCCTCCTCTGGGGCTCAGACTCCCCGGGTACGTGAGACGGGAAAGGACCCCCGTCCATGCGAGGCGCACCAGCCTCCTCCAGGCCAGCAGTCCTCAGCTGGGCTCCAAATGCAATCAGGGCCTCTCCAGAGAGCTGAGGGCCACCGTCCCCTCCTCTCTTTCTTCTTCCCTTTTCCTTCGCCGTCTCTGCGTTCTCTCGTTCCTCTTCTCTTCTCTGCAGCCCCTCCATCCTGGCTGCTGGGGCCCCCATCATGTTCCAGGGGCTGCAGGATGTGTCCTGTGAGAACACGCCCCTGAGAGCCCCCCTCCCCCCCGCCCCCAGAGGGGCCCAGTGGCAGCTTGCCGTCCTCGGCGGGACCACCAGGAGGCAACAGTTGCCAGTGGACCAACACTCCTCCTGGTGCCCTGGCGGAAAACCCCGGAGGGCGAGAGTGATGGAGGGCGGCGTGGAGTGGCCTGCAGGCCCTGGGCCAGCCTGGGACTCTTCCTTGCTTCCCAGACCCGGCTGGTGGAGGACTGGGACCCCTTCTCTCTGGAGGACAAAGCCCCCAGCCCCTGCCTGCCTGCTACGCCCTCTGGGGTCACTGTCCAGCACGCCTTGAGGCCCTGGTCTCTCTGGCTATTCCCATTTTTGTTTCTGGAGACCCAAAGACTTGAATTTGGAACTTTCAGAAAAGATAGTGAATTGGGTTAAAAATAATATGACGACAAAGATCCAAGCTAAATACAGAGCAAGGAGGCAGGCGTTTGGGTCAGGCTTTCAAATAAGGCCGAGACCAGCATCCGGACAGACAGGACCCCGGGTCCTGAGGGCAGCCGTGCTCCCAGCTCTCACCCCGCATGTGCTGAAGTCAGGTGGCACGTGGCAAAGACACCTTCTCAACCTGGTCCCCACCCCGGCTCCTCCTGGTGGGCTGTGTGTCCTAGAGCATTCCCAGGCCCCTGGGGCAGACCCCAGGTCCTCAGGCCTCTCTTGGGGCTGCTCCTCAGGGAGGCTGAAGACTGGACAGCTGGCCGGAGAGGCCGTGGGGAGGGGCGCTCTGCTGCTCGGACCGGGGCTGGGCTTTAGAATCCATCACGGCTGCTCTTCTCAGGGCCCCGGGATAGGGGTGCCCTCGGAAATGGCACCTGACCCACCCGGGCCCTTTCCTCTCCTGACCCGGTGGGTGGGTGTTGAGTGGCTCCGGTCTGTAGTTCAGGAGAGAAGTCAGACATCGGTGTTTTGGAGTCAGACAGATAAACTGGAGATGATAGGACCCACTCGTGTGGCTGTGGGGAGGACGATGGAATCATGCAGATAAAAAATTTTTCAGCATTGTGCTTTGTACATAGGAAGCACCCAATAAAATAGACTGATTTTTTGAAATTGTTTATCTGTTCATTTATTTATTTTTTTTTTGGTGAGGAAGATTAGCCCTAAGCTAACATCCACTCCCAATCCTCCTCTTTTTGCTGAGGAAGACTGGCCCGGAGCTAACACCTGTGCCCATCTTCTCTACTTTATATGTGGGATGCCCACCACAGCATGGCTTGATGCTGGGTCCACACCCGGATCCCAACCCTGGAACCCCAGGCCACCAAAGCAAAGCACACAAACTTAACTGCTACGCCACCGGGCCAGCCTAGGGACTGACTTTTTTTAAAAGATGTTTTTTCTACTTTCCTAGTCTTAAAATAAAAAAAAAAAATTTTTTTTCTTCTTCCCCACACCCAACTCTCAGGAAAAAAAAATAATAAAATTTCTATGTGATGATTGCATCGTCAGTGGTCCAAACCTGTTAGCGGGTGACCAAGTTTCATTTCCTGTAGGTTGCAGCTCGAGGCTTCCAAAGGCCGACCCCCTCCGGGACCGGGCCTGGCCGGGGCCTCTGTGTGGGTGAACTGGAAACAGATCAGCACCTCCCGCCTCTGGCTGCACCTACAGTGCTCAGTGATGGGAAAGGAGTGCGTTCGGAAGGGAAGATGGGTTAAATTGAGGTCAGACGCTGTTTACTGAATTGAAATGGTCCCTAAAGGGGCTACGTGTGACCCCCAAAACTTTCCTGCTCGGCTCCCGTCCCTACCCCCATCGTCCCCACCCGCTGCAATATCGATTTAGATCAATGCATTTTCATTTTTCCGTTCATAGATACTTGCACTAAAGTGTTCTGCGTCCTTCAATGGCTCGGAGGGCGGGAGGCTGGATGGGGCGAGGGCGGTGGATGCTGGAAGGTGTGGTTCCTGTATCCTCACCCACGGTTGGGAACTGGGATCCCAGCGGGAACAGCTGAAGAGCAATTCATGTCACCCAAATGGCACCAGTGGTTATTTCTAGGGAGGGGACCGGCCTTGGGATGGGGGACAGAGAGGGCTTGAGTGTCATCATTTCCACGGGAACTTTTTGCTGTGAAAATGTATTCCTTATTTCTGTGCAACTTCTGTAATTAAAACAGATAGTGTAAAACCTTTTATTATGGAAACTTCCCAGCATAAATTAAAGGAGAGAGCCTAGTGTGATGAACGCCCCTTTATCGTCCCCTAGACTTAGTCATTATTAACATTTCCCTACATTTCTGTAGTTTATTTTTTCTTTAGTGAAATATTTTAAAGAATTGGTGACACATCCCTTCTAAATGTTTCCGAATCTATCTCTGGAAAAAACTGGACATTTTTCTTCTGTAACCACATCCCATAATCACAGTAACTCCTTAACACGCCACCCACGGCTGAGTTGTATCCAGAGGTCTCCAGTGGTCCCGATACTGTCTCTTATCGTTGGTCTGTTTGTATCTAGATCCGAATAAAGTCTACATGTTGCATTTGGTTCTTCTAATCTCTCGCAGACCCCCTCCCCCTGCCTCTGATTTTTTTTTATCATGTCAGTGACTTGTTGAAATCAGGTCGTTGTCGCCTGAAATGTCCTACAGTCTATTTTATCTGCTTGCCTCCTCCCGTTGCCGTTTATCTTGCTCCTAACCCCCATATTTCCTGTAACCTGGAGGTGCACGGCCGAGGCTCGAATAGATTCAGGTTTATTGTTTTGGGCATGAATACCTCGCAGATGGTGCTGGGCGCCCCCTCCCCTCCTCAGGAAGCACACGAGGTCTGGAGTCTGGTTGTTCCTCTTACAGAGATGCGAAGTGGACCGTGGGTTCCGGGGGACGGCCCCAGCCTCCACGGTCAGATGTGTTTCCCCTGATCACTGGGGAGTAATCTGTGAGGTGACATATTGGCATCTTACAGGAGGCCAGCTCCCCATCGGCTCTCACCGCATGGTTTTAGCATCCACCAAGGGTTGTTGCCTGAATCAATTGTTTTATTGCAGGTTGCAAAATGTGATTTTCTATTTCTACTAAAAATAATTCTTACTCTTAAAAAGCAATATATATATGATGCGAGCAATCACCTTCTTATTGGTAAATCTTCCAAATTCAGATTGTGAAAAGAGAAACCCCCAAAGACATCCATATGGACTTACTATATTTTCAAATAACTTCCCTATTCACACGGCACGCTGGGGGGCCCTTGGCGGGCTCTGCTCAGGGGTCTTTCCAAGACCATGACGTCTGAGCGAGCACAGGGCATGGATATGTCTCCTGGTTCAGGACCGCAGAGAAATAGGCTCTTAAATATCAGAAGGCGTTTGTTAAGTGGGCTGATCCACAGCCTGCCTTGCAGACCCGATGTGAGTGGTCCCCTCCCTGGGTCTCCCGTGGACGGGCTTGTCCACTGTCACCGATGCTGGAGCTGAGTGGCTGCATGGGGATTGTTTTGCTTTGATTGTTTAAGGTTTAATTGACGGATGTAGGCTTCTAGCCTTTTGGTGGTTGCATTTTATAAAATATTTTTAAGCAAGAAACTAGATGAGTCTCTGGAGAACAGCCTGGGCCCACAGTCATGGGACTGTGAAATGTTTGGGCTGACAGGGACAAAGAGGTCCCCGCGTCCAGCTGGGGTCTTATCGGCAGCAGCCCGACTGCCCCGCGCTGGACACGGCACCTCTGCAGAGCTGTGGCTGAGGGCGAGGCTCCCAGGGCCCCACAGGACAGTCCAGCCCAGACCAAAATGTCCTGGTCTCCTCACAGCCTTTTGCCAAAGGGACACAAATTCTCTGGAAATCAGTGGTCTACAAAAGCAACTTATTTACAGCACAGAATTCTTCGTGATTTTTAGTTTCGAGAAAAATAAGATTTTACCCCAAACTGAAGGTCCAAATGGCTTTAATTTCCTTCTTTTGTGCCAGCAAGCCCACATCTGCCATCTTTCCTGGGAGGGGGGATGGAGCCTCAAGTTGTCGATGGCAGTTCTGCAGGAGAACCTCAAGTCTTGGATTTCTGCGGCCCCACGGCCTTGCGCGCTAACAGGTGCCAAGTAAACACATGGCAAAAATGTGTTGGATCAATGAATTCAAGAAGAGGAATCCAAAATAGGGTAGAATTCGCTCTCACTTAACTCATATTTTTTACTGTTTATTTTACTCCCAATAATTATAGCAAAGAGAATGCTTAACACGCATCAGATAGTTCTCAGCACTTTGTGTATGAACACATCTAACTCCCTCACATTCCCTCTGCGGTATGAAGCATCGTCTCCACCGCACAGAGGAGGATTCCCAGGGGGAAGCAGGGGACTGCGTGACCCCGGGAACAGACGTGAGGAGCAGAGCTGAGACCAGAGCCTGGGTCGTGCACCTGTCTGTGCCCTTAACTCCTAGGTTGTTCCGTTTCCACAGTCAGCACACTGGGTCCAAAATAATCAGAAATGAGCATTTAACTGCACTGGTGTGCCATGAAAGTTTTGAAAGGGCTTTCGAAAGGGCGTTGTTCAAAGTCCACGGCTGCTGCCCTGAGGGCGTCCCATGTTTTGAAGGAGAGAGGAGGAGATGAGTTAGAGGAGACGGAGTCACACAGACGGCGAAGGGGAGCCTGCAGGACGGGCGAGGAGAAGGGAGTTTTGTTCGGTTTGGAACAGACGTTCAAAACCAGCCTGAACCACAGGGAAAAGATGTTCACTGCCGCTCGTTTATCAAGGCGAGAGCTCCTGAGGATGCTAACGCCTCGTGAGGCAGGACCGGGGGCTCCAGATGCTTCTCCCCGGAGGGAAGCCTTCCAAGATGACCATGAGGAAACCTGGAGGGTGGCGCAGAAAATGTTCATGATATGTTCCGCCAAAAAATGCAGAGCCTCGCGAGAGGACGGCAACGTAAACTGTGACCACGGTAGAGAAGGCTTGGAAAGGCGGTGTGCAAAAATGACAATATCACAATTCGGGTGGAGGATCTTGGGTTCTTTTTTTTTTTTTTATTAAGATTATGATAGTTAACAACCTTAGGAAATTACAGTTGTACATCATTATTAGTCATGTTGTAGGTACATCACTTCACACCTAGTGCCCTCCCCCCACCCCCCCCTTTCCCCTGGTAACCACCGATCAGTTCTCCTTGTCTATATGTTAACTACCACCTATGAGTGGAGTCATACAGAGTTCGTCTTTCTCTGTCTGGCTTATTTCACTCAACGTAATACCCTCAAGGTGGATCTTGGGTTCCTTTACTCTTCGTATTACATTTTCTCTCTTTTGGAGAATAATAATTTCACAAATTGAGACCTGAGAAGATTTGAGGCAATAGGCTCTGTGAAAAACAAGATTCTCTTTAAAAAGATGGAAGGAATTCAGCGAGCCTCGTGACCCCCACGATGCTGTGACTGTGCGCATGGGGTCCAGCATGGGGGCAGCCCAGGGCACGACCTGCTTGCTTCAGGGTGTTTGGGGGCCAGTGAATAGATGTATGGGAATAGAGGGGAGGTAGCGAGCAGGCACAGCCTGAGGACAGTCATTTTCAGAGCAGGATGAGCAAGATTAATCACCGTCGTCTAGCACATCGGCCCTGGGCAAACCGCAGCCTGCCCCCAGACACTGGCAGCTGTTGGCTGCACCTCGGGCTCCGTTGCCCATCAGATCCTAGCCCCTCATGTTTCACTTGCCAGCTCAGACAACCCAGGCAACCGTGAGGTTGGTGGGTTTTAGCGCTGTTTCACCCCAGCCCTGACCCCTGACCTCAGCACCCCCGGGAAGGGCCCCATTCACCCTCACAATCTGATGCCCAAGCATCTTAGTGAGGGGGACCTGACTGTATGGGGCTGGGTTCTCCAGGGAAACAGAACCAGTAGAGGAGGCAGGCCTATATCTGTATCTGTCCCTATGTCTATCTATATCAAGAAATTCATTGTAAGAAATTGGCCCACGTGGTTATGGAGGCTGGCAAGTCCCACGTCTGCCATCGGCCAGCTGGACACCAGGTGTCGACGGTGTAAGTTCTAGTCCTGGTCTGAGACTGAAGGGAGGAAACGGGCAGAGTGCCGTCTCCCTTCCTCGGCCTTTCTGTTCTGTTCCGGCCTCACTGGCCTGCATGGGGCCACCCACACTGGGGAGGGCAGTCTGCTCTACACAGTGTACCCCTCAAATGTGAATCTCACGCACAAGCACCTGTGTCCACGACACACCCAGGATAATATTTGACCAAACGGCTGGGCATCCCTCGGCCCAGTCCAGCTGACAGGTAGAATTAACCCTCACTCTGATCTTTTGAGAACAGAAGCAGGTAATTTCTATGCAGGGCCAGTAGTGGTGGCCTTGACCCCAGTGAACGCTTTGGTTTAGTACTAACTAGTGATAAACAGGGTAAGCCAGGCGCTGGTGAAGTAGTGGAAGATGCAAGATGAGTTGAGCTGTGGACCAGGATGCGTGGGGTTTGCGTCCTGCCCTGTGCGCGGCCCTGGCAAGCCGAGAAAGCTCGTGGCATTTCAGTGCCCATCTGTGAAATGGGGGTCATAAGACAGGTTTTTTAGGTAAGAAGCTTTGGGCAAGTTACATAAACTTTCCAAGACTGAATTTTTAATCTGTAGAACAGGGAAAATAACATTATATATCCCATAAAGTTGTGAAGATTAGTAAGATAATATATATAAAATCTTAGCTCCATGCCTCTCCAGTGGTATGTGCTCAATAAACATGAGCTATTTTAACACCTGCTTCAGAGGGATGTCGTAATGACACATTAAATATAAAAGGTCTTTGAAATAATATAATAAGATGGTAATACTGTATTCTTTTAAACTTAGACGGATACCAAATTGGCAAATATTTTTAAAAATAATAATGCCTGATGCTGTTTGTTAAGGGGACGGTGAATGGATATTCTAGAGAGAATGTAAATTTTTCAAATTTGGCACAATGTACCAAAAGTCTTAAATTGTTCATAATGTTTGATGAATAATTTCACTTCTAGAAATTTGTCCTGAAGAAAGAATCAGAAACAGAGATAAAGATTTTTGTACAAGAATGTTCATCACAGAATTATAAGAGTGAAAACTTGGGAAAAGATTAGGGACTTGGTCAAATAGATGAGGTTACATTTCATATAATGATGTAATGTAACCTTAAGAAGATGTTTTAAAATAATATCTAACAACATGATGAAATACGGCATATTGCTACATGAAGAAAGCAGGTTACAAAACAACGTATCTGATGCATATCCAACACAAAGTTACTGAAGGCCCATTTTGCGTATACACTTCTTTGGTCTCATATAGATTGACCCAAATTTAGCTGGAAAAATGATCACATCTGTATTATTATATATATAGAAAAATATTCTAAAGCATGTTTTCATGGTGGACTCATGGGTGTTTCCCATACTTTCCTGTAATTTCCATGTTTGTTTTTTATTTTCAACAAAGAACCCACAGTATTTTAATAATCAGGGGGAAACTCTTAAAATTTTTAAGAGAGAGCCTGGATCAGGGAGTGCCCGGTGTGAGCTGGGTGCAGAATGAGTGTCACCCACGAGGGGTGGCCAGGGCAAGAGAAGATGGGCGGGAGAGACGAGGGTTTAAGATGCACTGTTTGCTCGTCTGTGACCTTGACCAAGTCTCTTCACTCCTGGGCCTCAGTTTCATCATCAATAAAATGAAGCGAATCATTCCTGCTCGCCACAGGGTCCTGAGAATGGATGAAATCACGTATATGAGCTTCTTTAACAATGTGTGATGAAAGATGTAAGTGGTCGTTCCTATTACCTTAAGCAAGTGGCATCCCACCTGTGGTCCTCAGTGTCCTCCTTCTCAGCAGGGACAAAATGGGCTTCCAGCTCTCAAGTCCTGCAACATGAGAAAACATGAATCTTAGGCGGTGCCGACTTCCACGAGAGATGCCATCACACACTCCAGAAGTACTTTGTGCCTTGGAAGATGACGAAGAGGAGGAGTGAGTTCACATTTGGCTTCCTCTTTCCCTCTCTCGGACCAAGCTCCCCGGTCTTCAGCTGAGGCCGGGGGCTCCCTGCAGTCCACTCAGCCAAGGTAGGCAGAGGTGTAGACTCAATGAGCTCCGACAAATGCGATGTCCTCACAAGGGTCCAGAGTCCTCGCTTTAGCCCCCGAGCGACATGGAGGCTGAGTCATATCACCAGGTGCAGCTCCGCCAGCCCTGCCACTCTTCTGAACTCTCTGGATCACTCATCACCAGGGCCCCTGGGTTCCCACACTCTGCCCTGAGAAAGGACCCACAGGGTCGAAGGAGGTGAGAAGAAAGCCCAGAATTAGTCATAAGAATCAAATCAGAATCACACGGCTACCGTGCCCAACCTTCGCCCACATGCTGCACGGGGATGGGGATGGGATGCGGATGGGGAGAGGGATGGGATGATGGGGACGGGGAGGGCCAGCCAGGCCTGGAACAAGGTAATCCTGAGGGTGGGGTCCGTGGTATGTTTGTCTAACACCCCAGCTTACAAAGTACTTTCAAGAACACGATCGCCTTTGATGTCTGAGGCAGCCATGCAGACAGTCATTTCCATCCTTCAGATGAGGAAAGGGAGGCTCCAGGAGACTGAGAGAGACGTCCCAGGACGGGCAGCCGGCTGTGACTGAGCCGAATCAGGACTCTGGTCTGATTTTAGCTCCAGCGCATTGGCACTTTCACAGCCCTTTGTGAACTGCCCTTAAAAAAAAAAAAAAAAAAGCCATAGTTGGGCTGGCCCGGTGGCATAGTGGTTAAGTTCTCTGGCTTCACTTTGGCGGCCCAGGGGTCGTGGTCCCGATCCTGGGTGAGGACCTACACGCTGCTCATCAAGCCATGCTGTGGTGGCATCCCACATACAAAATAGAGGAAGACTGGCACAGGTGTTAGCTCAGCAACAATCTTCCTCAAGCAAAAAGAGGAAGATGGGCACAGATGTCAACTCAGGGCCAATCTTCCTCAAGCAAAAAAAAAAAGCGATAGAAAATTTCAAGAATAAAGAAATGGAGAGAAACAATCTGTAACCCCTCACTCCAACACCATCACTGTCAGAATTCATGGTGTTTCCTCCAGCCTTTCTTGTGTGCTCTTTATAAACACACAGAAAATGCAAGAGCCTTCCTTTTACTCTCTCTCCATAGTCTCCCTCTTATTTCACGGGACAACGTAGTCCTGAGGACCGGTCATTCACCAGGTCGTCGCTGAGGGCCCACTGCGTGCCCCGCTCTGTCCCCAGGTCTGGGGCTACAGCTTTGACTAAAGCAGACAAACTCCCGTCATGGACTGAGCTCACATCCTGATGGGGGAGACGGAGAAATAAAATAGATGGCTTTCCGGGAGTCACACCGAGAGAGAGGAGGCATCCTGTGATGCTTACAACTTGTGCTGGGAAAGAAGAGAGCAAGGACGGTTTTCATCCAAAGGACTAAGACGCAGCTAAAGCTCCGCTTCCCCAGAGCCGACCGACGCTCATGGTTCTTTCACATTCTCCAGGCTCGAAGAGCGTGGGTGTTTGTAACACCAGGAACTTTGTTACCTTTTGTCTTTTAACTCGGTCATCACCATCTTCCACCTCTCTTTAGGCAACATCTTAAAGTGAGCCTCACATTCTGCTGTTAACAGGAGGCATTAAGCTGCCCTCGGATGCTGAGGTTTCTTCCTTTCGGTTTTAAGTCTTGAAGAAGCTCTAGGAGTCATGCATCCACCTTTTCTCATTTAGCATCATTGCCTCAGAACAGAGTGGCAGAAGGGAAATCACAGGGTCAAAGGGAACATTTTGGAGGGACAGCGTGTGACTGGTTTTTTGGGGGTTTTTTGTGAGGAAGATCAGCTCTGAGCTAACATCTGCTGCCAATTCTCCTCTTTTTGCTGAGGAAGACTGGTCTTGAGCTAACATTCGTGCCCATCTTCCTCTACTTTATATGTGGGACGCCTGCCACAGCATGGCTTGACAAGCGGTGCCATGTCTGCACCCCGGATCTGAACCATCGAACCCCGGGCCGCCAAAGCCGAATGTGCAGACTTAACCACTGCACCACCGGGCCGGCCCCCCGAGTGTGACTGTTTTGAAAGCTCCGGATATAGACTGACAAATTGCTTTCTGAAAGAATCTGCCATTTACCCTCCCACCGGCAACATATGCAGGGTGCTCATTTAACCGGATCCTCGCTGGATCTGTGTCTCCTCTTCCCCAGGGAGAAATGGGAGCTCGCCGGTCCTCTGTCATTCCTGCCTGAGTCTAAGAGAGATTTCCCAGGGATGCCTGGCAGACTAATCGAGCTCCCGAGGCGAATGGACGGAGGGAACTTTCCCTCCACGTCGCCAGGGCTGCAGTGGGAGAGATGCTGACTTTCAATAATTACCTGGGCATGGGGACCCCTTCCTCCTGTCTGCCTCCAGTCGGTCAGCAAGCCAGGAGAAGCGCCCTGGCAGGTGGGCCCCTCCCAACGGCCTCCCGAAGCACCACTGCTGGGAGCTGAGCTTTCCCCACACACGAGCCCAGAGAAGAGTCTGTCGCCCGCCCCGAGGCCTTGTGCTGTGACACACAGCAATTTCTCGTCTCAGAGAGCGAAGGGAGGCAGGAAGGGCCATCACCCCCTGCGCTCTGCGACAATAAAGTGTCTGGAATTGGTCTTGCCGGCCCCGGGGACCCACGGGCTGCAAGGCTTGCCTGTCTAGGGGTGTGTGGGAGGAACGTGCAAAGCAGGGTCAAGGCGGGCGTGATGTTCAACCTGCTCCAATCCAGCGGCCCAGATCTTGGAGAGAGACACAGGGGTGCCGGGCAGGGCCTTAGGCAGCCCGAGGGCCGAGGCCCGGGCCTCAGACCCAACCTGGTGCTGAAGTGCTGACCCCAGGGGTCACTGCCCCAAGAGGCTGCCACCTCACGATGGGGCAGGGGGCAGGGGGACCTGGCCGGAAGTGGCTCTCAGGGAGGACCACCCAGCTCCTTCCCCTGCACTGCCCGCCATTTCTGTAGGCGAATCCTCTTAGTCAAAAGCCCAAACCCTGAATTGCCAAACCCTCCAGAATCCTCAAAGGGAAAGTCAGAGAGTTCGAAAACGGATAATGCCAAACATTTGCCCTGAATGGTCTCCAAAAGGACAGGAAAAAAGGCCTCACACATATTTGAAAATCGCAGTGACACATTTCCTCTTTGAGGTGACGCCTGGCTGGCAGATGCCCTTAAATCTTTTTTTTTCCCCCTGTCTGTAACCTCCAAAATGCAAAACGTCCTTTAAAAGAATAAGAATAAACGAGTTGCCGCTTCCTGTGGAATGACTGCACCCCCGCCAGCACAGCTCACATCCCGCCATCGCCCCAAATCCTGGTCACCCTGAGGTCAACCTCAACTATGGGGTTGAGTGTTGTCTGACTGGGGTGCCCTGCGCCTCCCGACACTCATTTCACTCCCACCACCTGAGTAAAGACAGACATCCTTGTCGGGCTTGGGCTAGCAAAAGAGTTTATTGAGGAAGACGAACTCACACAAGATTCTGGGTCTCCCGACGAGCCACAGAGAATCTGAATGCCTGGGGAGAGATTCCAGAAGCCTCTGTCCAGAGAGAAGGGCCAGGACAAATTCCAGGGTGAGTCCCCGGGCTTCGGGGGGGAGTGGGGAGAAGACATCAAACCAGGGCGGGCCCAGCAGTTCTGGGGCCACTGCTGGAGGGACAACCTGGGCGGCTCACACTGGGGCAGTTCCCACGGCTTTGGGGAGCTTTGAAAATGAAAATCGAAATTGATGGTGACCCACGACCAGAAACGCGGCTACCAAGATGACCGAGTGCAAAGGGGGTGTCGATCCCCATTTCCACGGGCGTTTTTGGAGCTGGAGAGGTTCAGAGGGTCTGACTCGGAGAAAGTCTTTCTCAGAAGGCAATGGCTATTGTAGGGGACCAGAGAAAGCACAGCACGGGGACAGGAGTGGCTTCTGGAGTCTAGGTTTGTATTCTGGCCAGTGCTGTTCCTGAGGGGGCAGAGGAGGAAACCCACTTCCCTTTCCTGCTCTCGGCGACGCGGAGCGTGTCCAGTTGCTGTCTGCTCCATCTCACAGGACCTCATCGGACAGGAGCTGAGTCCAGGGGCCCACCGGGCCGAGAGCAGGGCCGGTCTCAGCAGCCTGGTTCGGGGGCAGTTCAAAAAGCTCGGGGCTTCTGGGAGAGCAGACGACGGAGACTCCAGCGGGGGGGGGGGGGGGGGGGGGGGGGGGGGGGGG
>NC_060278.1:59963005-60020441 GCF_021613505.1 Equus quagga | reverse complement strand
GGGGGGGGGGGGGGGGGGGGGGGGGGGGGGGGGGGGGGGGGGTCGGCTGGAGCGGCCTGGAGAGAAGGCGAGTCCGGGACGCGCACCGCCGCCCGCGCCTCCTCCGTGCGCCTCCTCCACCGGCCGGGCAGCTACAGGGAGGCCGCGGCCCTGCTCGCCGTCCGGGCTCGCCCCGCACCGCTGCTGAGCCCCCGGAAGGCGGGCCCGTCGTCCCTGGAGAGCGAGGACGCCGAGCTGACCGTGCGCGCCAGGCGGTCGGCGCGCCCGCAGGCCCAGAGCCGCGCGCGGGCGCGGAAGGTGCGGTCCAGCAGCAGGTAGATGAGCGGGTTGGCGCAGCTGTTGACGAAGGCCAGGCAGGTGGCGAGGGTGAGGCCCCAGCGCAGCGCCAGCAGCAGGCGGCAGCGCAGCGGCAGCGCCCCGAGACGCGCCAGGTGGAAGACGGCCCGCAGCGCGCCGAACGGCAGCCAGGAGCCCACGAAGGCGCCCTCCACGGCGAAGATGATGCGCAGCGAGCGCGCGCGGGCGCGGCCCAGGGCGGGCGGCCGGCGCAGGTGGCACGACACGCGGCAGTAGCACAGGACGCTGACGGCCAGCGGCAGGGCGCAGGTGAGCAGCAGCACCAGCAGGCCCAGACCTTGCACGGCGTCCGAGGACTCGTCGCCGCACTGGCTGCCGTGGCCGCCGGGTAGGGGCTGCAGCCCCCGCGACGCCAGCGAGGGCAGGCCGGCCAGCAGCGCCAGCACCCAGGCGCCGCAGCACACGGCGCCCACGCGGCGGGGACAGCGCCGGGCCCGCGCGCCCACAGCCAGGGCGCGCGCCACGCTCAGGGCGGCCAGCAGCAGGGCGCCCGCGCAGCGCGTGCCGGCCAGCGCGAAGCTGCTGAGCTTGCAGAGGCCCTCGCCGAAGGGCCAGCGCCCGCCGCGCGCCGCCGCCACGGCCCACAGCGGCAGCGTGAGCACCAGCCCCAGATCGGCGGCCGCCAGGTGCCGCACGAAGGTGTCCACGAGCCGCCGCGGCCCGCGCCGGCCGGCCAGCAGCCACAGCACGAAGGCGTTGCCCGGCAGGCCCACGGCGAAGGCGGCCAGGTAGAGCGCGGGCACGTAGGCGTAGGCGTAGGGCAGGTCCCCCGACGGGCACAGCTCCAGCTCCTCCAGGGCGCCCCAGCCCGAGTAGTCCCAGGACGTGGCCCCCGGGCTGGGGCTCCAGGGCACGGTGGGGCTCATGGCCGGAGCGCAAGGAGCCCTGGGCTCGGCGGCAGCCGCTCTGGGTGGGTGGGGGCTGCTCTTCATGGCCGGTGCCCTGCACCTCCCTTCCTGCCACCCTGACCGAGGCGAATGGGTGGCCAGGAAGGTGGTGGAGGGGGAGGGTGTGGGGCGGGAGGGGCTGGGCCCCCAGGGTGGAGTTGGCGGCCTCCCCTTCTTCTCTTGGTTTCCTTGTTTATGAAATGGGGCCATCAACCATCTCCCCCGGCCGATGTCAGGTTGCAAGAGGTGGCGGATGCCCACGATGAACCCTCGTCGGTTCCCGTCGCCCACTGCGCTCTGTCCCACGCCCGCGCTGCTGCTTGTCTAGCGTTGGAGGTGAAGACGCTGAGGGTCTTCTAAGGGCGACGGTGCCTCAGCCTGTGCCCGTTGCCCTGTCCTCTAGGAAAGAGGGGCTCTGCTATCTGGTGCACTCTGGGGTGGGGAGGTGGGGCCTGCCCTTGGGGGCCTACCCCTGAAAGGAGAAAGGGCCGCCAGAGCTCTCAATGATTGTGTCCTGAGATGCTGGGCTAAGTGTCTTAACCCAAAGAGTGGTTTTTCTGACCAAATCAGGTCCTCATGGAGCCACACAGGAGGGTTTTATCCTAGAGAGGAAGGAGTGTAGTCAGATTATCCAGGTGAAAGGACCAGGGCCCGGGATTCAGATCCCAGCTCTTTCCCATCTTCCCCCATCCAGCAAAACCTGCCCCTTCAGCCAAACACAGATGTAAACTGGGGGCAGGTGACACACGAGGGGACGTAATTTAGCAGCAGATGAGTGGTCGGTCCTGAGTCAGGAGTCAGGAGCTTAGAGGAGGGCAGGTCCCTATGGACTGAGTCAGGGAAGGATGCGTGCAGAAGGGCGGGAATGAAGCGTGACCTTGAAGCGAGTGGGGGGACCCAAGGAGGAGAGGATGGTGGAGGGAGAGCTCGCCCTTTCTCCGGAAGGTGGGGTGCCATGGGGATTCTGGGCGACTCCGGTTAGGTCTGAATTCTTCTTAGCAGACATCCCTCCCATGAGATGCTGTGTTGGAACTAATGTTATAGGGTGTTTGTCCTCCCAGCGCCCATCCCACGGTCACCGGGAATGAGTGACCGAGCCATGGGGCATTCTGGTGTTAAAAGTTTAAGGTGGATCATCAGTTGTATTCGATTCAGTCCAGTTAACAGTGAGCACCTGCATGGGGCAGGCGCTGTTTCAGATGCTTCAGAGAGCCGTTCTTGACCTTAGAGCGCCCATCTCAGGCATGGGAGATGGATACCTACGTGGTCCGAGCCGTGGCCAACATGCCGGAAGTCAGGCTAGTCACTGTTACAGACACGGTCCTGCTGGAGCTCAGAGAGGGAGCGGCTACCTCTGATGGACGAGGAAGTCAGAAAAGGCTTTTCAGCGGCTGACACAGAGGTCAGTTCCAGGACCGAGCTGGAGGGCAAGTCAGAGCAGCAATGCGTGAGCCCTGTGTGACCGGACCCCTGGTGGGAGGAGGGTGGCAGGCACGGAAGCAGGCAGGGTGGTGGGGGCCGGGTCACAAAGGGCCCAGGATCTCATTCTTTGAGTAGTGGGGAGCCACTGGACGGTCGGGAGTAGGCAGCATGTCAGTCTGGTGTGAAAAGACGGCTGGCAGAACTGTGCGCTGCAGACGGGGAGGCTCCAATCCGGGAGCCCCCAAAGCGGGATGTTTAATTATTTGTGTTGGGAATAGGGATGGTCTGAGACCGACCTCTGGCAGTGGGGACAGAAAGGATTGTCGTAACACCATGGATCTCAAGCAGAGAGGCGTCAAAGACGGGCCTGGGGCGGCTGAGCTTGGGGACCGTATGGATGCTGTCCCGTTCCCGGAGGTGGGGAGCACAGTGTGTATGGACGTGTTCAGTTTGGTGTTGATTTGAGGTAGGGGATGAAATAGTTTACGATCCAAACCTGGGCCCTTCCGAGAGTGACAGAGGCGTTATCGTGATTAACCTAGGCCGTGGGCCAGGCCTGCTCTGGGCGAACTGGAATATCACGTCACCCTAGCTTGAGGTCCCTGTGGTCCATGGAGATCCCCAGGGAGTTGGAAAGGCTTAGGGAGAGTTGCGTATGCACGTGTCCAGGCTGTTCCTGTCCAGAATTTTTCTCCTGGGCCAGTTACAAGATGGGGAAGGACAGGCAGGAGGAGAGGCCAGGGAGGGAATGCTCTCCGGCCCGTCTCTCTGTGGGCATCCCCCCACCAGGCTTGGGATTCCCCTGAGGAGCCAGCCCCGGGTGGAAACCTGAGGGGCTGCTGCAGACACAGGGCGGTTTTTCTGACCTCTGATCACATGGGCCCTGGGGAGTGATGCCCACATCCCGGGTGGCCCTGGGGGCTGCAGCCCCCCTCCCTGGAAGGCCAGCAGGGCAGGGCTTGGCTGGCAGAGCCCCGAGACGCTCAGGGACGGTCCCAGCGCTGCTGGCCTCCCCTTCCCTGTGGGCACCCCTCTGTCTGGTGAGTGATTCTGAAAGCTGGAGATGAACAGCAAGGAAACCGCCAGGTGACACAGAAGAATGGGAAAGAGGACCAAGAGAGGAATACAGGCAGGGTGCAGGGGAAGCAGCAGGTTGTTGACTAAGAACGCAGAGATTCTTGCTTCCTGGGGCCGTGGTCTCCTGCCCGAGGGAAGTCTGTGGCCCGGAGCCCACGGCGGCGACCCTTGGGGGCCCTTTGGAACGTGTCGGGACGGGAGGAAGCAGCCAAGGCCGGAGCTGGGCCAGCAGGCTGGGCCTGCCCTCCCACCTTTCAGTGACCAGGGCCCACTCTGTGATACAGGGGTCTCCCCACAGGGTTAGAAACAAGTCGCTTCATGGAAACCCTCCTCCTCATTGGCTGAGAATCCTGCCACTCGCTAACAGGTGTCAACAGGCAAAGTGGGAGTGCTTTTCCCTTTTCTCCATCCTGCCCTGCGGGGCCGGCTGATGGGTCCCTCACAGGCTCCCTCACCCTGCGGCTGGAGCGGTTGTCCACTCCTGGGGTGAGGGGAGCTCTCTCCATCCATCCCCATGATTGGCACGAGCCTGAGACAGAAGGGATGCTTAAGACGCGCGTACCCTGCACTGGCCTGCCTACAGCAGGTGTATTTTATTTCGGCCCTTTATGGGCTCCTCTATTTAAGCTCCTACACTTCCCCCCCCAATTTAAATTTTTCTCTATTATCTTTTAGGAATACATAATCTTAACCTTTTAGGAAAAATTTTGAAAATTATCTTTGCCTTTTTCGTCATAAAAGCCATACAATCACATGATGGAAGACACGTCATGTTGCTGCCCCAGGCCTGGCCCTGTGGCAAATTTCTGTCCGTCCAGGGAAGGGCATTTTCAAAAGAACTCGTTTGTAATCCTATTATTCTTGGACTTCCTATCTTTTCACATTCCGTGTCAGATGTTCTCCACGTATTTTTTTTTTACACAACGGAGTCATATTTGTAATTAGAACGTACTTTTTGTGTGTTTTTTTGTGGGTTTTTTTGAAGATTTTACTTTTCCTTTTTCTCCCCAAATCTCCCTGGTACATAGTGGTATATTTTTAGTTGTGGTTCCTTCTAGTCGTTGGATGTGGGACGCCACCTCAGCGTGGCCTGATGAGCGGTGCCATGTCTGCGCCCAGGATCCAAACCGGTGAAACCCTGGGTCACCAAAGCAGAGCTCGAGAACTTAACCACTGGGCCACGGGGCCCGCCCCCGTAGATGTTTTTATAGTTTGCTTTGCTCAACGAATGCCGTGTAAATCCACGTTTTTCTGTTAGTTCATTTTCTGATCCCTTAATTTTGGACATTTAGGTTGTTTCCAGTACTTTTCGCTGTTACAGAAATTTGTAATAAATAACTACACTTATGACTTTTTTCTTCTTTCACAGTTTGCAGGGTAGAAATGCCTTCCTGCAGGTCACAGCTCTGAAGGTGTTCGCTCCCAGTGACTAGTAATTGCATGGCACTGCGTGAGGATGCTGGGCTCAGCAAAATCTTCTTAGAGATCTTCATCGTGAAAATATGTTTTTTCCGCTTTAATAGGTGATGAGGTAAAATGGTACTTCATTTTAATTTACATTTCTTTGAATACAAATAAGATTGACAATCTTTCCATATTTAATTCCTCTTCCGTGAACTGTCCGATCATGTCCTTCACACATTTATCTATTATAATCGTAGGTGTTTATTACTTTGTATGAACTGTTTATTTAGGAGAAATCACTGCCCCGTTTGTTTCAAATATTTTTCCAGACTTTTCTCCTTAGCTGTTTTTCATGGTTTTTAGTTTTACATTTCCATAGAGTCAGATTTGTTGCTTTTAGCAATTTCCAAGTTTAAAATGTCATTTTCTCTTTGACAATCTAAGAACATTCAGTTCTATTCTTGTTAAAAAATAATTTCCTTTCGCCTTTCTTAACCCACTTGCAGTGTAACCTTTTTTTCAGATTTCTTTTCAACATTCCCAAGACCATTAAATTAAAAATATTTTTTAAAAAGCCCTGCTCTCTGTGTTGTGATGTTGAATTTATTATATACGTATCTTATGTGTCACTGTGTCTGCTTCTGGTCAGTGAAGAAACAGAGCAGGTCAGCTTAGGAGCCAAAAGAGGCTGGCTGCCCTGTCACCTTCATCATTTGGTGGCTGTGTGATCTTGGGCGCCGTCTCCACATCTTAAAGTGGGCACGGTGGCATCCACCTGACCGGGTGTGCACAGAGGAATTAGACGGCCCTGGACCAGCCCCCCCAGGCTGGGTCTGAGCAGGGCCCAGCCGGTGCTCTCCTCCCCAGGGGCTCTCTCCTCCTCTCCTGGCCTCAGCTGCAGCCCCCGGAGCACTGCGTGTTTGCACGCGACTTGCTGCCTGACTCAGTGGCTGGCGCTGCTTCCACCCCCTGCCGGCCCCGACCCCCTCCAGGACACGGTGCTTTCTTGGCACACAGTGGGTGCTTAGGGAGTGTTTGGAACTGCAGTGGGAATCTACAGAGAAAATCTCCATCTGGGGCGTCTTCAAGACTTGACCACCACATTTCCCTGGGCCTGGTGTCACCAAGGGCAAATTCTGTAGGGTGACAGGTGCTGCAGAGAAACTGCTGACAGTACCGAAGCTCGGACAGACGGCATTATGCCCAGTTAGTTGTGGTCACAGGGAGGCCAGCGGTCGCACATCCTGAGCGTGAGGAAAACCTCACGAAGCCACGTCACCTTGTGCTATGTGCCCTCTCGCCGTGAGTTCTGAACCTGGAGTGGGGAGTCCACTGTTTGATTCCCTGGTACTGACCAGCTACCAAGATGCTGCACCCTGAGAAGCCCCTTGTGACAGTGTGAGTGTGTGTGAGTGAGGGTGAGGGAAGGACGGGGTGATGGAGGGCCCAGGTGGCAGCCCCCCCCTGGCATGGCTGGCACACAGCAGGGAAGGGGCCCCACCCTGGGTGCCAGCGGCCACGTAGAATGTTTTTGATGTTCGATTGCTTCAGAAACTTTCAGGTACTAAATATGGGGTAGCTGGGAAAGGACGGCATCTGAGTTAGACCCCAACACTGGGGGCACAGGCGGAGCGATGACTCAACGTGAGAGCCTGTGGCCCACAGCTGGGTAGTTGTCTCAGGGCCCCTCTGCCCACTACACTGTGGGCCCCGAGGGCACGGAGTGGCGGGGTCAGGATGGTGGGGAGGGACTCTCAAGGAAAGTCAGGCCCCTGCCCCTCCTCCACTGAGGTTTCTGCTGCTCAAGGGTTCTTTTACAGGGAAAAACAAACCCCGCAGAGACTAAACAGACAAGCGGTAGGGAAGTCCCTCGACATAAAAATGGCCCCAGAAATTGTTTGGAAAGGAAGTAACTTTTTCTCTCGGTAGTAATTCATTCTGCCCACAGAAGCTTCTAAACCAGGGCCTGCCATTACTCATCAGTGATTTCACAGAAAGTTAGCATGAATTTCTAGTATTCACAGCAGGACGTGGGCGCTGTTCCCTCCGCACTGGCAGGGGCTCCCCCCACAGCGTGGGGACTCTGCCACCGAAGCCGGAGGCCACCTTCATTCAGATCAGCTCGGTCCATGGCCCGTTCCTACCTGTCTCAGGTAACGTCATAGACACAGAGAAGAGTATGACACGAGGAAGAAAAAGTCCTCTCAGGCAGTTCACACATCGTTGGAGAAAGTGAGCTGTAACATACAACCCGCTTTGGCATCAGGCCAACCGTGATATCCTGCCGTCATAAAGGTCAGAGGTCAGCCCTTTTGAGGAACAGGCCCGTACAGGAGTGACATGACAAACAGGATTAAGACCATAGTGGTCCCAAGCACCGAAAAGACTACAGTCACCTCCCCAGCCCAGCCCCATCCTCTCTGCAATTCACAATGAAAACAGGGAACTGTCAAATGAGTAGGGGTCCTTAGGTTTCTTTCATGACTACGTTGATGAGTTATCTTGAACTGTCAGATTTTTCTGCTTTGCCATGCCTGTTGGGTATCTCCCTATCAGATTTCTGATGCTGCTGAAAAGCCGAGCTGGGGCCGGCTATGAGGGTTTTGGCACTGACCTCAGGAGCCTGAGTTTGGGGCTGTGATAATAAGACACCATGGAGTTTCTGACGAGTGGGGATGGAATCGGCTCTCTAGGAAAACTGAGTAACAATTTGCAGGAGGGTTTGGAGGGAGAAATGGAATTAGGGGAAGACCCCCGGAGGCTATGGCAGAGTTCAGGGGCGCTGTCAGTGCCTGGACACAGGCTGGTGGCAGTGAAGATGAGGAACAGATTGAAAGGGTGAATAATTGATAGGATTGGGTGCTTTTCTGGGCATGAGGACCCTTCCATGTTGGACAGAGAGAGTAAGAGAAGACCTTGAAGGTTTCAGCCTTGGCGGAGGCATATATGCCAGAAGGGAGTTGGTTCGACTAGGACGTTGACGTTTGGTTTTTAAACAGGTTCAGTGGAGGCTGGCAGTGAACCGGCAGGTGAGAAGCTGAGATGGCAGCCGGGGGCACAGGTGGGGCCAGAGGGAGCTGTCAGGGCTGGAGATGTCGATTCTGTGCCGAGGTGTCAGTTGAAGCGGATACTGAAGGCCTTGGAAGGAAAGAGGAGGAAGAGCAGAGCACGGAGACCTGAGCCTTGAGACTGGCCCATAGTTTGTGGAAGGGAAGCATGAGGAGCTAGAGAGAACGGAAGGAGGAGGTCGGATCATCGCTGTGTCACAGTGACTGGCAGTTCGGAATCTCAAGCTGCACCTGGGTCCCCTGGAGTGGTCCGTGTGAACCAGAGGGAGCCAGACCAGGGAAGCCAAGTAGGGGTTTATATTTTGAGGGCGAAGTATGTATAGTAGGAAATTAGGGGTGGCCTAGCAGAAATCAGACTAAGCTTTGGGTCTGACTTTGAATTTTGGACCAGGACTAGGCATTCCTCCATTCATTCCTCCATCTGACAGATACGTACCGAATACCTATGACATTTAGGCTCTGACTGTAATGATGGAGAATCAAGCAGAAACTTCCTGAGGTTCACAGATACATCTGTGGTACTCACCGCGTGTTCAGGGCAGTCCTCTGCGCTGGTAGGAGGGGACGACAGGGGAGCGCCAACCGTCCAACACAGCTGCCTCTGGCTCAGAAAGCAGAGAACGCAGTTCACCGCTAGCTAGCTCTGTCGAATGTTTATGACATACAGCAGGCCTTTAAGGCCCTATCACCAGAACTGACGTCTCGGCAACTCAAACTCAGTCTGAAGAAAACTAGGACGTGGCGTCCCAGGGGATGATAACGTAAGAGAGCCTCACATCCTTCACAGTCAGAACTTGCTTCGTGCATAAGAACTTCTTACTGTTAACAAGAAAAGGGCTTACCTGTCCTTTCCTTCGGGCCTGTGCCTCTCATGCAGTTCCTCAGTTGTTTGTAAGGGCCTGGCTACGTCCACCTCAAGACAGCAGGCTCCTTGATGGAACAGACTCTCTCTCTTCGTGGCCTAGCCCCTTGCACCTCAGTACTATTTCCTTGATAAATTTGATCAGCCCGTGAAGCAGACTTCGTGCCTTTCCACCACGTTTTCGATTTCTCCTTTCTTCATAGGAATCTAGATAGTCAAGAGAACGGGGACACACCAGTCTGATTTTAGCCGTCGTTACTGTGTTGACGCTGCTTAGATTATTAAGCAAGAGCGCGAAATCCACTTTAACTACAAAAGTTCTCAGTTTCCACCAGTGGCGAATCCATTGCCACCCAGTACAACGATCAGACTTGAAGTATTTTCACCCCACGACTCCAGAGCAGTGGACGAGGCTGCCCAGTGAAGGGAATCTGAAATCTGAGGGCGCAGACTCCAGCTGTGGTGCCGCCACGTACCGGCCGTGTCCCTGGCACGTCCTCACTGTCAGATGGAGGGAAGGCTCAGCCCTTCACAGAAAGCAAACCAAGGACCTCGGAAATCATAAAGCAATGGGAGAGGGGAGAGCTTCTCTGTTTTGGGGCCGAGAGCCACACTTCCTTTCTCAGGGAAACAGGCAAAGCCTGAAGTGTGAATAGCTGGGTGGGGTCAGGAATCACTGTGAAGTGGAGGTGCCGTCAACTGCGTCCTTCAGCCCTGGGATGTTCCTAACACCCGCAGGTGCTACGGGAGGAAGGCACAGACTCAGCCACCTACAGCGACAGACTGGGGTTCAGCAGAGTGGGAAACATCAGTAGCCTGGGTACCACAGTGGCCTTGCTTAACGTGTTAAAACAAAAAAACCTTAGTGGGTCTTAAGACATATTTTGTTAATTCATTTGCTTTTATCCTCTTCAATGGAAAAGTAAATCATTTTTTTCTGACATACAAAGAATCCCTGCGGATGGAGGTAACTTTAGTTACAAATACCACAGTGATATTAAATACGTGCACAGGGGCGGCCCCGTGGCTGAGTGGTTAAGTTCGCATGCTCCGCTTCAGCGGCCCGGTGTTTCGCCGGTTCGAATCCTGGGCACGGACATGGCACCACTCATCAGGCCATGCTGAGGCCGCATCCCACATGCCACAACTAGAAGGATCCACAGTTAGAATATACAACTATGTACTGGGGGGATTTGGGGAGAAAAAGCAGAGAAAAAAAAATATTGGCTGGGGCCAGCCCTGTGGCCGAGGGGTTAAGTTCGCACGCTCCACTTTGGTGGCCCAGGGTTTCGCTGGTTCGGATCCTGCGTGCAGACATGGCACTGCTCATCAGGCCACGTCGAGGTGGCGTCCCACATGCCACAACTGGAAGGACCCACAACTAAAAAATTTACAACTATGTACGAGGGGGATTTGGGGAGAAAAAAAAAATTGGCAACAGTTGTTGGCTCAGGTGCCAATCTTTAAAAAAAAAGGAAAAAAGACTGGCAACAGATGTTAGCTCAGGTGCCAAACTTAAAAAAAAAATTCCTTAAATACAGGCACAAAACTAACTCTCGTTTTCTAAGCCCCTGGACTTGGGGTACTGAGGTGCGAGAAGGCTGTACACCCACATATGCAAAGCAGATGGCTGAAAGTAGATTCTAGATCTCCTTATCTCTGCCAGCTCTGACACACCAACCCGTGCACCAACCCCCGCCACCCCACCCAACAATACGAAATCATTAATTTCTCATTTGTTTCTTTCAAAGGCAAAACTGCCATTGAGGGAGATACAGACCTATTTTGTAAGCATCTATTCACTGTGAATGTCACACTCGTTTTACAGATGTGTTTCTCTGATGTCTGAGTCCTCAGTCAGAGCCTTACAGCTGTTTCCTTCTCTGGGTGGTATTCTTATCATCTCTCTGTGTAGACAGGTTATGAAATAAAGACGTCTGCTCCCATGCACGACAGAGCGTCTTCCTCTGCCCTGATTAAGAACGATGGATTAGCCAGGTCAGGGAACACACTCAAACTGTGTGTGTGCGCTCGGGGGCCATGGTCTGTGTATACTTGTCTAAGACTGCCTGAGTCTATGGTTAAATATTTTTATGTTTGAAAGTTAAAGTCTCAGAAAACATTGTGGCAGCGTAGCTCTGTTCTGAAGCTTATCCTACCAAAGCATCTGAAGGTAGAGAACCACGCTTATGTTGGGCGACTGCAGATCCTTCTTCAGATATGTAATTATGTATGAAAACCGTTCTTTGGTTGTTAGGTCTTTTTTCCTTAATGGCTCTGATCTGCATGAGCAGAGTCAGCAAAATCAAACTGTAACTCAGAGACTAACAACCAAGAATGGGCTTCCCCGGTCGGCAGTGGATCAGTGAGCTCATTCGGCATTCATTTTCAAAGGTGCAGAGTGTTAACTCTGGCACACTTTAATTATTAATTCACCAAAAGAAAGCGAATACGGAGAAGATTAATGTAAGAGGAGCACAAACATTTATACACTACTACGTAGACTGTCTGAGCTGAGCACAGAAAGTTACAGACTTCCTAACATTGCCTTAAGTCAGTATTCAAACAATGTCTGATGTTATTAAAAGTTGCCTCTGATGACTATTCGAATTGTTAATTTAAACACGGGTTAAGAGACAGGAAAACCATATGCTGAGTTCACTCAAGTTCCAATAACAGTACAAGGAAAACACATTTTATTCAAGAAACAGAAAGGCGTTGTTTGGTGCCATGCTTTTATTGAAATGAAAGGGGAACTACAGTGTGCCAGGAAATAGCAAACATGACCGCCTTTATAGCACAGCATCTTGAAAACCTGTACGCAACGCGCTCGAGTGGACAGGTGAACACACCATATGCCGTACATTGCCCCACAGTGTCCAGGAAACCATAATTAAAAAGCAGAATTCGGCTTTAAACAGCCAAATAAACACTGTAACAGTCATTCTAAAACAACCCTGAAAGGCCGGGAGGAGTTGAAAGCTTCCCAAAGCTGTGTCGAGTGGCAGAACTTGACAGGCTGCACCGGCAACTGTGAGAAGCGTTTGGCAAACTTAGGTGCAGAATTATCGTCCTAATTTGACCTTCAATGTGAAAGCACCAGTGTGTTTCAATAAGGTTGATGAAAACCTCCAGGCTTTACGAAATGGCATAATTTTCATCTGTATAGTTTTTAAAACATAATTCAAAAAACAAAAAAAAGCTGCACCATAATTTAAAAAACCCTGCAGACTTAAAGAAATATACCCATATTCCTTCTGCATGAGTGAAGTAAAATATTCCACTGCGAGCAATGAACTTGTGTGGCAACACTCACATTCCGCCTCCAGACACTATGGACATTCACGGTTGGACACGCCTAATTTCAGAATAAAAGGTAGTCCTGTTTAGTTTTAAATACTTCCCTCCGTTGTCTTGCACTCAATTTTTAAAAACTGAATGGCCAAGTAGTATCATGAAGAAGACTGCTTTGATAAGGGGAATTTAATTGGTTGAAAAGAACAAATTTAGTAATGTGAAATGCTTATTAATTCTCCTTTGACTCTTATTTACCTCATTTGGTTAGATTCATTTACTACTTTTTTAAACTAGTCTTAATCTAAACATGTATTTGACAATCATTTCCTTCTAGCTGTAATAGAAACTTGTCTGAAAGGTAAAATGTGCAATTTCCCATTTTTAATATTCATATATTATATACACAGTATGTATACACTTAAAATATAAGAGTTACATATCCTGGTCTCTTACATGCAAACAGTAGATCACAAATAGTTTTGAGCTACACATATATCTTGCAAAGTATTGGAAAAAAATCTGTGAATTTTTTTTTTTACAGTTTTAACCAATATACATAAATATAAGAACATAAATTACAGTAAAATATTGACAGCATTTGAGAACATGTTGATAACCCAGATGTGTACTGCTGTAACAACAGAAAAGTACAGTTCAGGGCATCTCCTTCTCTTTTTTTAAAATAAGTAAATACATCATATAAGATATTAGTAATTTCTCTAAACAACTCAATTAGAGAAATGGATATATTTTAGTCTCTACTTCCCATGAAAGAAAACATACTACGCATCTCATTTATGATAAATACTGTCTTTCTCCCTAAGTCCACACAGTTGTCACAACACTGAAACATAACAGGGTCACATATCATTCAAGTCTTTTCCTGAGAATGAAGATTTCCCCACTAGCCCTCCGCCGTGCACTAGGAAAGGAACAAAGACCACGGAGAGGAGTTCAAGCGTGCACGTCACCTAAGCTGTTCCACTTGACAAGGGTCCAAAAGAAGAAAAACTCAATCTAAGTAAAATAACGTGAAGCTATTTTAAAAGTAAAATGTAGCCCTTTGTACATGTTTAAAAATTCTAAATATAATTTTCTATCAGTTATAAATATAATGCAAAGACCTCTGGAGAACTCGTGGCAGGAAGTCCTACATCTTCAGACGGAAAGACTACTCTCAAAGCGCCATTCACTTCTGCCAGCTGATAAAGTGACTCACTTTAAAAGAGATAGAAAGCCTTTCTTGTTAAAAGAACAATCTAAATTATTCTGAGTTGGCCAAAAGCGGTGTAAAAACAGCACTGATTGAATCAGCAACTTGGTATAACATATTCTTGGTTAAGCTCGTGGTTTAAGCGAACCTACTAGCAGCTCTTTACAACACCTCCTCTTATTTAATGGAGAAATGTTAATACTTGAGTGAATAATAAATACAGAATTGTAAATACTTAGTAGAATAACTCTTGCAAATGCTCTAACAACATTAAAACATGAGGTTACTGTAAAACTAGACACTAGTGTTTCTCTCAGCATCATAAGAAAGGTGCCAGTTACCTCTGAAGGCGTATTTCCTACTCTCATGATCGCCACATGAAACAACGTAAAAGCTATCTTAGACTCAATCCCCAGGAGAGAAAAATAGCAAAATAAACCGTCTGAAGACGAGCAAGTACATTAAAAAGTTAAAAAAAAAAAAAGCAACAAATAAAACACATAATTTGTCACCTTAACCATATTGCAACCATAAGTCCAATTAGTGTCCATGAGAATTCAGTGCTTCACTGTATCGAACATCAAGCAGGTGAACCCGATGACACAAATCTCCGTTTGTGAATCAAAACACTTCCTTTGTCGCTGATCACCTAAGCGAAAAGCTTCTGCACTCCAAAATACTGTGGTTACATTCCAGTTGTTCCTGACAACAGAGCTTAGTGTGCAGTTTCAATGAATGAAAGTCTTGTTGGCAATTAGAAAGGTGTTCTACAGGCAGGAAAGATGAAGTGCAAATTTACCACAAATGTTCTGAAGCGAGTATCTCCCAGCTCCTATGCTTTAGAGGGTAGCAGTTTTTTGGGTGTCACTGGTCTCTTGGTCTGCCACAAATGGCTGTGGATGGTAATTGCATCAACACTGGCAGATAAAGTTTTAGCAGGTATGTGGCTAAACTGTTTCCTGTCAGAATTATATTTGTAAAGCCCCTCGATCATTTTTTTAGTGATAGATTTAGGGCCTATCCCAGTCAGTTTATTAATTTCTTCAGTTTCCGGGCAATAAGTATACAAAGACCTGAATTGGCAGCCTGAATCCCGGAATAAGATCAGGAAGTTGTTGGCATCTGACTTCTCCATCTCCTTTAGAATAAGAAACAAAACAAAATGACAACAATGAAAAACAACAGTAAACATTTCACTGCATAAAAATTTATGCGATTGTGTTACATTTTTGGATCAAATTTTATGACATTTAATTTAAAATATAAATTTTCAATAGCCCAAATAAGATGCGTTTTATAAAAGCAAAGCGCACTAATGAAAGATGCAGGCAAACACCTCTCTGTTGAGGGCCGGTCGGCTGTGTGGAGCTGCAATCCTGCAGCAGACTGTTCCCCAAACGAGGCCTCCGCTAAACCCTGACACTGTGCCACCGTCTGCTACTCACGGCCAGGCTCTGGCGGGCTTCATTTTAGAGAAGGAAAATCACGTTATCTACACTTACAACTAAGGGCATCTGGGCAAGAAGATAGCGTATCATTTCATACTATCATCGAAGTCCACTCCTGGTCTTTAAGCCTGCAGTCTTCCGGAAGCCCACTGGAGAGGGGACTAACTCAATCTAATAATTGAAACCGAGCTACAGATGTTTATATGCTGTTGAAATTCTAGAAGCCTATGAATAGTAATTTCTCTTGAATTGAAAGAGAAGACTCCTACAATTTAAGAATGTTGCCCAATTTAATTTTCATGCAAACACGCTTACCTCCAGTATTTTTTTCTTCTGGCCCTCATTTACTTTTCCAGCCAAACAGCAATGAGCTAAAGCGTTCTGTATGATGTGCTTGTTGGATTTTGCGCTGGGTTCTTTGTAGAGCTTTGGTCCTGCAGTAAGAATTTAACAGTAACAAGAAAAACAGCATTCCTAAGTCGGCAACACTGCTCTGTTTAAATGATACAATTGCCCCTACACTGATGAAACACTGTAACAGAAACCAGCTCCTGTGCCTGGAGGCCCCTGGCCCGCTGTGCAGTCAGAACCTTGCTTGGCCCTCACAGGGACACATCTTGAGGATGCTCTGTGGCCTCCTGAGGCTGCTCTGGGAGAGCAGTGCTGGAAATCAGATGTTGCTCTGTCACCTTCTTTCTCAAGTCTGGTAAGGTCACTGGTAAGCTTAAAGCAGAATGGGTCCATCAGTAATTTAAGCTTTTAAAAAGACAAGAAAAAGCTTCATCTTCTCCTTCCATACCTCTGGGGTTTTTAGCCTTTTTTCCACCAACGGTGCTCCTTAGTCTCAAAGCACAGAAGCACTTTCTGCCATTTTCCCGGCACATTCCTACTCACGAAGGCTAGTACAGTGCACTCCCCCTGCTCCCTCACACTAACCGCACTGTCCTGGACGGCAAGCACCGTGCCTCACCCTCAGGAGTGTGCTGAAACACTAGTTCTTTGGGAAGAAGAACTATTAGCCCTGATCGCCTGTCTCTGGGGCATAAAACCCTCCCGCCAGGGCTGGTTTCAACCCTCCAGCGGCTCTACAGCCTGCATAACTCCCGAAATTTAACAATCGGTTGAGAGCCAGTACGAGCTGGGCCGGCACCACTGCAGCTCTGTCGCTCAGGGTTTAACAGTGCCTGGCAAGTGGGACTGTCCGATGGCACAGCAGAGAAGCAGAGGGAGTAAGAAGGAAGCGCTGCCCACTCCCAGGCTGTGAGGCTGGCGGACTGGCCGCAGGAGGCTGCGTTAAAAGCCACAGAACGCAGCGCACAGGAAGGTTAGCAAGTCAGAAGCTCCTCAGGCCTTTACAGGGCTCTACAGGGCTTTACAGGGCTTCCACTGGGGTAGGCCACGAGCAGACGGAGGCACCCTCCTGGGCCTCTGCTCTCCCACGCATGTTCTCCTGGGCCTTTCCATCTTAGTGCTCGACAGTTGCTCACATTTCTTCTCACGTTCTCTCCTGCTTCATTTCCTTTTTTTTTTTAAAGATTTTATTTTTTTCTTTTTCTCCCCAAAGCCCCTTGGTACATAGCTGTGTATTTTTAGTTGTGGGCCGTTCCAGCTGTGGCACATGGGACGCTGCCCCAGCACGGCTGGACAAGTGGCACCATGTCCATGCCCCAGACCCGAACCGGCAAAACCCCGGGCCACCAAAGCAGAGTGCGTGAACCCAACCACTTGGCCACGGGGCCAGCCCCTCTCCTGCTTCATTTCTTTAGGAGCGTTCTTACATTCTATTCTTCAATTTGCTTTTATTTCAACGATGCCTACCCACAGGCCAAAAGAGGACTTGATGGGGATATGTGAGGCTGATGTCCTCCCAGATCCAATGCATTCCTCTCATCTTTTAGAGCCTCTTAATGCTTTTTAAAGATGCACAGGTCTAGATACCAGAAATCCCAACGTTAGAGAGAGGACTTCATGGGTTCCAGCCCTTCCTCAGTACGCAGGACCTGTGTACTGCTGATAGAACCTCTCTAAAACTCCTCCAGACCCAAACTACAACACGGAAAAGGCCAGCATTTTCAAGAGGGACGCAGCAGGATGCGGTCTAGGCAGTACTGCTCATTTGGTTTAGAAACGTGTCTCACTTGTCCTGGGACAGGTCACTGTCTCCCTACACGGAACTGGACCATGAGACTGACCTGCCTGCAAGTGACCACCCGCATGTACCGTTTGTGATCAGTCTCCCGCGTTCAGACCGAGAAGTGAGCCGAGGAGACGCGCTTTAGTACTGCCTTTATCTATCTTCATTACTGAGTTAAATTAAAACGGACAGACGCTGACCTGTGTATTCTGTTCCCGAAGCCACTGAAGAAGTGGTTGACGCGTTTTCCCAGTCTTTTTCTCCGTTTCGACTGCCACAACGACTTGGAGATAAGAAGCCTTCTACAGACTCTGATCTAAATAGTAAATAAAATATTTTGTGTCTCAAACAGAGAAAGAACATTTGGGGGTCAGAAGGGTCTATGAGAGAGTACCAACCAAAATCAACCTAGAGGCTTAAAAATAAGAAGATGGTAGTAACTGTCTTATTCACAGCTATCCATCCAAGTGCCTAGAACGTAGGAGGCACTCTAGAAACATCTGCTGACTGAAAGAATCAATGTTCTTCCATATGAAAATGGCAATTAATGCAACAGATGGTAGTACAAAGAGGAGAACTCAGAGCTGATGACTGTCACTAGAAACATTCGTTTTTATATGGGTATTATAGTAGAAGGTAATGAAATACTGTCTTCTAATCTATATCCTAGAGAGAGAGAGTGCACAAGAGATCTTCCTATGTCCCAGGTGACCTCCATTGGAGTTATTCTAATGGGGAAACTCTCCACGTCAGGTGGGAATGAGCCAGTGAGGCTGGCAGCACACACACAGTGAGCTTTCTCAGACTGGTGATTTTATCAGCCACAGGAGTAACTACGGTTAATGTTTTACAGTTTATAAAAAGTATCTTATCAAGGTCAGGATTCTAAAATTCTACAAGAAACGGTGAAAGATGAAAAGACCTCTTTATATTTTATATATACAGAAACCCAAACGATCCTTATCAGCAAAACTTATAAAAATTTGTGATTATAATTATTCATTTAAAAAAAAGTAACTTCAGGGAACATATTCTTTTCTATGAAAAATGTTCACATTATGGATTTACCTTGGTGTCCTCTTGCCTGAAAGCACACTCTCGTTATCGCCTGTGTTCAGTGACGCCAAAGAAAGGCTAGAGACTGAAAAAACACGATAAATTCGTGATCCTGAATAGAAACAAAATTAGAAATTTAAAAGGAGCAACTAGAAAAGAGTCTGTTCATTAGATAACACCAGCATATGAAAATGGAGCTTCTGTAGTTTCTTTTCCTTTCTTTACTCTTAATCGAAACATATAATATGCCTGCATGCATATATGCATACTTTATTTAAAATTAGCAATGAGCCTATTTTTAAGAAATACTGATAAAATTGTCATTCGGACTTATTCAAAAGGAAAGTGGTAATATGAGACATGATATTGTGATCATAAGAAAAACAATTAACAGGAAAAAATATATTTAGGAATATCTGATTCCTAGGTGGAAAATTAATTTATTAATTTCAGCCAATACTGGGTATCGAAAAATTTCACTGACTAGAAAAGACAGAGTTTTCTTTAAACAGTCAGTGTTATGTTATTTCCCCCTGAGTTTTAGAATAACTATGGGAATTCTCTAAAATATTCCCTAGTGTTTAGTTTCAATAAAATAAATATTTTTAAAAATGAGTATGAATGTTGAATTTTTAAAAAAAGATATATTCTCTCAACTCCAAAAGTATAAATTTGGGTTTCTGACCATTCCTATCTTAAAGAAGGGACTCAGGAACTCTTCATCTTATATTCCTCATAGTGACCTGTTTCTTATACATTTCATGCACACAACGTTTATCCTTAAATCTACACGTATAGAAAGGTTAGTAAATAACTCGGGGAGATTACATCAGAAGCAGCGTTTCCTAACCGGTTAGTACTTACATTGCATTTCTCAGCATTCACATTCGTTCTATTGAATATATGCATGCACACATAATACACGTAAGTCATAACAAACTGCATTTGCTCATTTTGGTTCTGCAATGAGGAGCACGCACAGCCTCAAACGGCGCGTCCAATGCAGCGTACCAAAGCACAGTCAAGTTAGCAGGACAAACCAGGCTGGTGTCTCTATGAACAGACTCTTCACAATAAGCTGTGTTACCTGGAGGACCTTTTATTGGTGTTTTGGGAGATTCAATGTGATCTCTGTGAATAGATTTTGGGCGCTGTTTTTTGGGTTTTGCTATTTGAGGCCGGGGTTTAATTACTGTATCCATGTCTTCCATTAGTTTCAGCTGTTTTCGCCTCATATATTCTTGCCTAATAAACTCTCTGCGTGCTTTCTCATCTTCTTTCTTCTGACGTTCTTCCTCAGTTTTACGCCTAAGAAACCAAATGGTTACATTTCTTATTCTGCATACCAAAGAAAACACACTGGGGAGCATGTATTTGATGTGAGAAGGGAGAATTACTGTATTTCAGCACTTTGGGAATAAATGGTTCATTTAAAACATACCTGAGATAATTTAGGTCATTAAAATGTATATAAATATACCATTAATAAATCAAATAACTACTTTAAAAAAATATGTGAGTGTGTATAAAACCTAGTGAAATTATTTTAAATTAATGTTTCTGGAGCACTTTATTTTGAAATGCCTCAAACTTAGGATAAAAATATACAATCAAGTAATACTTTGGGAAAATGAATTTCTAAAAAGCACCAAAAATTAGCATTAGTTCAGTTGTCTACATATACTGCAAAGGTCTCTGAAAAATCTGTTAATAAAAAATTAATGAGAAACTGCCTCCTCGAGCACATACTTACAAACTTCTAAACACGCCCGCGCACACTCATCTCAGCGGCAGAGCGGGGACCGCAGGCCCCTTACCTTGTCTCCTCTTTCTTATGCTCCATCTCCGCTTCCAGCTGCTGTTTCCGAAGCTGAGTCTCTTTCTCCCTTCTTAATCGCTTCTCCAACAAAGCTGCCCGTTTCATTGCCATATCATTTTCCGCTTTTTGATCATCCTAAGAATGAATTTCATTGAAAAAGATGACATATGTTAGGTACCGTATTCTCATTTTCAACTGCTGTGGTCACAGTTAGTGGTTTTCATAACTGAACAATCTGTTCAACCTTATTCCAACCCCACCATATATGGACATGTTCCAAAAATTATGAAGGAAAAAATGAATTAAAGTCATAATAGTTCTACCAAGTAAACTGTACACTTTAAGTTAATTACATGTTTTCAAAACCTAGGAAGTTAGCAAAGAACAGCCACAAAAAGGAAAAAAAGGACAGAGCTTTTTTGGACCCTAATAAATAACTAAGAGTGGAGCGTTTTCCCCAATTTCTAAAGTTCCATTTAAATTGTATTTAAAATACATGCCCAATAAAGAACACTCAAGCAGAAATACCAAACAATTAGCTACCCAAAGCTGTATCACATAAATGAAACTACTGCAATGATTTTTTTAAGTTGAGGTTCTGACAGTTTGCTTGACTGGTTCTGAACTATATCGAAGAAGTTTTTCCTTCAAAGAGAAGATGGATATAAGACTCCTCGTCTAAAGTTCCTTCAATCTGAGAGCTGGTTCATGATCTGCAGGCCTCTGAGCCTGCCTCAGTTTCTACCTGAATCCTTAGGGACAGCCTCAGTTTTCAGAGAGCTTCCAAAATGCTTCAGAATTCAGGAAAGTATAACAAGCTGCAGAAACGGTTCACTGTCTTAACGACTCCTTGTAATAAGTCAACAAGTGTATCCTGGGTTCTGATATATTTACAACACAGTGCCAAGCATACAGGTATTAAAATACAATATGAAAAAAGATATGGCACCTTCGGGGAAGAGATTCAAACAAGGAGTTTTTGCATAGGAGCCCAGAGAGAGAGGAGATCTGAATGGAGAAAGTCAGATGATGCCACTCAAACCATCGGTCCAAACATTCACATGTCTGTATCTAACAAACTACATACACTCTGCAATGTGCCAGGCACTTTACTATGTAAAGTAAAGGGGCAGTGACGATATGGAAATGGAGGGAAGGGGAGGGATGGAGAGGGGACGGAGGGAAGAGAAGGCGTGGAGAAGAAATGGAGGGAAGGGAAGCAATAGAGCGGAAATGAAGGGAAGGGATGGAGAGGGGACGGAGGGAAGCGATGGAGAAGAAACGGGCTCTGAACTTAATATTCCTCATGTGGTTGCCTGGGCACAAATTCCAGAAGAAACAGGCCTTCCACAGGGACGGGACACAACCCAGGTGTTGGCCTCTGAAATGGTGCATCTTAGG
Organism: Equus quagga; assembly: GCF_021613505.1. Classification (NCBI taxonomy): domain Eukaryota; kingdom Metazoa; phylum Chordata; class Mammalia; order Perissodactyla; family Equidae; genus Equus; species Equus quagga. The sequence continues at coordinate 59,998,996 of NC_060278.1, read as the reverse complement.
ATGAAGCTAGAAGAAAAGAGGCGGGCTATAGAAGCCCAGAAGAAGAAAATGGAAGCCGCTTTTACTAAACAGAGGCAGATCCTGGATGCGGACATGGCACTGCTCATCAAGCCACGCTGAGGGGGCGTCCCACATGCCACAACTAGCGGGATCCACAACTAAGAATATACAACCATGTACCAGGGGGCTTTGGGGAGAAAAAGGAAAAAAATAAAATCATTAAAAAAAAATTTTTTAAACCTTAAATTTATTCGGATCTCTTCAAAGAGTTATTCCCAATTTGTAAAAAGCTCATGACTTGGCATTGCCTGTAAGTCTATTCTAGTGTATTTTTACGTCTTGAACATCTCCCCCCTTTAAAGGGAAGGCTTCTGTGGAAGTGAGAGAGGTGGAGAGGCAGAAACAGCATATCTAAACAGGCCCCGGGAACATGAGGAAAGGAGGACTGTTCCAGAAATCACAGGGTGCTTGAAAGTTACTGCAGTCCACCAGGGGAGGACCAAAACATGTCTTCAGATTAATGGCAGACTGGTGAGAAAAGGGCATGCTCCTGAAGGAAGAATGCCAGCTAAAGAAACCAAACCCATCAGAGGGAGACAGCGAAAACCACGCAGGTTAGCCTTACCTTAAAAAAGAACCCACAGCAGACTTTCTGGTCATCATCAAATTGTTCTTTATCACTTTCTCCGTCATATTTTTCAACAGATACATCAGCCTTTTCAGGAGGTTTCAAATCGGAGAGGGAAACTTCAATCAGATTGACATTTTTAGGAGCTGTGGGTGGGAATGCAGGTTTAGGAGGAGGTTGTGCAGGCTGATTCAGCTGGTCCTCATTTGGGGTCAGACACACAGTCTCTGTGATAGGCTGTGACAGGACTTCAGAAACCGTTGACTCAAGAGGTTTCATCTCCTTTTCTTCCAGATTATGTTCCAGCTGTTCCAAAGCCCCTTTGGACTCCAAGTCCTCCTTTTTAACTTCCTCCTTAGGTCTGGATTCCTTTAACTGAGGCTCTCCATCATCCCCAAAACACACAAAGGACCTAGTCTGAATGGGAACTTGACTTGGCGAGAACCTCCTTAGCCGAGGAAGACTATCCACAGACCGAGGCGGTGTCAGCGTTCGATTCAAGGGTGTTATTTTTAGTTCATTTGGCCTAGGAGTCCTTTGATTTTTAACAGAAAAAGACGCGCTTTTCCTGTTAGAAGACTGTGGAGATGGGTGCATGGGACGAGGCGAGTCTGCCGAGAACGGTGCGATGGCTGACGACAGGCCTGCCTGCCTCGGTTTGAAATCTCTGAGCTGCTTCTGTGGGGAGGGCTGCGGGGGCGAGATCACCCAGGACTGCTGCTCCCGCATCTGCATCAGCATCTCCTGCTGGAGGGACAGGCGCTGCATCTCCTGCTGCAGAAAATGCAGGGATGAATTCAACTTTTCAATGGACTTCGTGTACTCTAAAATCTCCCCCTCATTTAAGGCTTCCTCCGAGGGGCTGGCCAGGTTCCACTGCTTCTCTGGATCAACGGGGGTTGTGGGAGACTTGAGCCATTTGGCTGGAGGATTCTCCATGCCTTCTTTTATATCCGCCAGGGACTTACTCCTCTGCCCATTAGCTTTTTGTGATTCCTTTTCTTTTGCTCGATCAGTGTACACTTTCTCATCTTCTGCACCAGCTGCTTCCTCGCGAAGAGGGGAAACGCCATCCCCTTTCTTTTTCACTACAGTAAGAAATGCTGTCCTGCCCATTTTCTGCCTCTGTTTAGTAAAAGCGGCTTCCATTTTCTTCTTCTGGGCTTCTATAGCCCGCCTCTTTTCTTCTAGCTTCATCCTAAGATGCACCATTTCAGAGGCCAACAGCTGGGTTGTGTCCCGTCCCTGCGGAAGGCCTGTTTCTTCTGGAATTTGTGCCCAGGCAACCACATGAGGAATATTAAGTTCAGAGCCCTCTGGTGTTGTTTTTTGAGAACTGCTTCCACTACTTTTTCCATCTGTATGATTCAGTTTCCTGAATTTCTGTTCTGCAAAGCTGGTCATCTTCACTCCGGAACTGGAGGAGGCACTGCTGCCCGGCTGCGACCTGGTGCTCACGGTGCTGGGACACGGACTCAAAGCTTCTCGGGGGTTGCTGCTTCGCACATCGTAATCCTGAAGAAACTTAGATGCATCGTCCATGTCAGAGTCTAAGCTTACAGTATAGTCTCTCAAAGAAGAGTCTTCATCCATAGTCTCAGGAATGTCTTCTGAAGGGACATGAATGCCAGTGTCCACTTCAGTATTGTCAGTTACGGGACTCAAGGCACCTTTTGTGTCAGTCATGTTATCAGGACTGGACTGACTTAGCTTGATATTTGAATTCAGGATACTCATTTCCTGGCGGTGAAGAAAGAAGCCATTAGCAATCTGGTCTGGCTGGGGTGTGCGGGGAGATTTCTCAGTATCATGAATTATTTGCAATGCTTCTTCAATGCTCGGTGTCTCGATCTGATTGCCAAACTCATCCAGAAGGACCCTGTTTTGTAAAGCTCCATTTGGAAGCTTGTAATGAATGTTCTCATTAGAATTTAGTTCATTTGTGTTGAGAGCCACGTAAGATTTAAGGTCACTGTAAGAGTCTAAATTAAGTTCTTCTTCAATGTTTTCTTCTTCCTCTTCTCCATTTACTGGCTTGAAGGACAAATTTTTCCTAATGTTTTTAGAAACACGATTGTTGTCCAGAGTAAGTCCTTCATTGCTAATAGAACGAATGATTCCTCGGTTTGGGGTGGATCTTGGTACAGTATTTTCCTTATCAAAAGAAATATCAAAGGAAACTCCATGCACTGATGACCTAAACATTTAAAGAGAAAGTCTTTAAATAACCTCAGAAAAGAAATGGTTTGTATCATTGAACGACGACGACCATAGAAACTGTACGTCCTTTCTGCCTCCATTTCTCATAGTCATACTGTCCTTAAGGCAAGGCCAGGCACCAGGTTTCCCCTTAGTTAGCCCGTTGGTCCCTCTGTCGTCTGACTACTCTGCTGCCCTTTCAAAATCAGGTACTAATTAAAAGTCCACTGCAACTTGGCTAACGACTAAAGAGAGACAGAATCAGCATTTCTTGATAATGTGAATATACTAAAAATAATTCTCTTTGCTTACCTTTTCTCTTTGGGCCACGTCCCTATGAACCCATCAACATACGACATAGATGAAGACCTTCTAATTCCTCCTTCAAACGCAAAAAAGAAAAAGTCAGTAAATCACGTAAAAAATTTTAACTTATAGCAATTGAACAGATTTCACATATTTGAGGATTCATTAATAGCACTAAAAAGTAAGTAGGTACATATGGAGAAACAGAGATCATTATATAAAGAAAAGCAAGCAGAGAGAAACAGACCAACCTTTTAGTGTGTACATAACACTTTTCAGAAAAAAAGACTGGATAGTTTTGTTTATTGACATTTATTCTCAACCATTTCCTAGGCTTTTTCAAATATATTACCTGAGGCTGCAGAATGAGCTTGGGGACGTGAGTGTCTAGAAGGCAAATGATGATGAGAGTGTGTAAGAGCAGCTCCTTCTCCACTGCAATGTAAAATAGATTAAAAATGTTACAATACGATTTCTCTCTTTAATCTAAGTTTTATATAGAATGGCTGCAATTAGGAACACCACTATCAGCTCTGAGTCTCCATTCTAAATAAAAAAAATATAAGAAAACATAATATATTGTTTCAACCAAAGAATGGCCGTAATTATATACATTTCTATGTATTTTATGTCTTTTAGCCAAAGATTCTGAAATACTTTCAGATAACTATCAATGTCCTTGCAAGATAAAATATAGCATATTATTCTCATTTTACAAATAGAAAAATTAAGAAATAAAGAAGTCCCGTGAAAGCCGTCAGTATGAAATATTTTGGTCGAACCCAAATCTCTGGAGACCGTAGGTCTAATAAACCCTATGGAAGACCCTGCAGCCTCCCTGCCCACGGACCTACGTCCGTGCACCTCTGAAGTTACTCCAAACTAATACAGTGAGCCGCACCTTGAAGACCTCAACGCCTAGAGAGATAGGAAGCTTTCCTGTTATTTCTCCTTACTTAATTCCATCCTATTCCAATTATTGCAGAGGATGAGACAGTCTATTTCTCAAATTGCAACAACATTTGGGCAGATGTTAATTTTTCTCTTGTAAGTTTCAAGTCTGCCGTGGCCCATTTTGTAGTCAGGTGAGGAAGTTAAGCATCCCCACTCACAACCGGCCGGGAACACACTGGGGAACAGGGGCTAGTGCCTTCTGTAGCTCTCAAACCACATCATCTTTTGGCTAATGTAAACTGAGAGAAGATGAACAAGTCACCGAAGAATTCAAAAGTAAATGACGATAGTGTATTCTTCTATTTCAGGAAAGCTTAAAGAGCTTCTCCAAAAGCAACGACACCTGAAGAACGGACATCACCCTGGTCTGTCCAGAGCAAATGCTGATCCGCTTGTGTGTGTCTTTTCCCCTAAACCGCACATCTCTTTCTCTCAGTTTTGTCTGTAGTCACGTAGGACTATCGGAGATGCACACACTGCTCCCCTGCCGTGTTTGTTTCTATCATCCCCCCTCTGAAAGCATTTCCAGTTTCTACTGGACGGCAATCCTGAATACATGCATGTTAGTAACTAAAATATATTCACTCTTTTCTTCTTCCCCAAATAATGGCTGAAGTGTTGTAAATTCCTACTGACTGCCTCGCTTTCACATTTGCACAGAGGATTTTGATCTTCCATGACTTCTGAACAGGCTAGTAGCCAAGCGTGTGGAGAAGCTGCTAGAGATGCCTTCTGCTTTGCCTGTCTTCTTCCTTTGGTTTTCTTTTTCTCATAAGGTCATTAATTTAGGTGCAATAACACTTGCAGATGTGACTGCATTATTCTCAGGAAGAGTAGAAATTCTTGGCTCTGTCCTCAAAAGTCCTACAACGGGAGAGCTACAGTGGAACATAGGGAGACGTACAGAAATGAGGGGATTGCCAAGATCCCAGAATGATGGATGCATAATGACTCTTCAAGGAAAAGAATTTAGAAACCCATTTGGTTATAGAAAGTTCTTCTACTAGGAAAAAGGTAGCCACTCAGATGTCTGAGAACGAGAAAAGAGATGAATGTTCTGGAGGACCTTAAAGACATTGTCCAGAGTTAGGAATGTAGAAAATTGTCCACTCAGCTAGCTAGAAAAAATAATTATGGAATAACACAGTCTTCAAGTGTAAAGCTTCAGAGATTTTAAAGATTTCACAGTACGAGAGTTACAACCTAGAATACTGTTTCCTAAATTTTCAAGGAAAGAAATGTCACTACGTAACCAACCCAGGAAAGTAATGAGAAAATAATATGTAGAAAAAAGATTCCCATGGGAAAAAATATAGAGAAACTCCTAGGTAAGCAATATTCTATCTTAACCTCTTTGTGGAAAATCTCAGGGATATTTACAAAATAGCAAAGTTGATGGAAGTAGTAAGAAAATTTGTAGTAGTAAATCAGAGAGTAAGGGAAGGAAAATGCTTTCTTAATTTGCAGGAAATGCGTTACAGACTTCAAAACGTTCAGAGGTCAGAAGCCCTCCAGAGGTACTAAGAGTGTCGTAGGGGCTATGTCAAGGCTCCAGTCTCACACTCACTCACATGCACTTGGGAGAGAAACTTCTCAAACGTGAGGAGTGGGGGACAGCTTCAACACAAGCTCATATTTTTATGTTAAACCAAGAATTCATACAGAAAATACTTTCAATTTCTTACAATTTTTTAAATGTACTTTTAATGGATCTGCTTGAATTTCTAAAAAACCACAAAATACATCAATTTTAAACTAAAAAAACAGATAAATTACAGAGTCCAACGTGAATACAAATTTTAGGTTCTAATAAATATACATGAGAAGCTGCTTACAGGAGCCACTTAAAAACATTTTTAAAAAACATTTTTTAACAAACTAATGTCTCTATCATACACTTGGGTCAGAAGTCAGGATTATCCTGATATTAAATTTATTGCTTTGCTTTCAATTGAGCTTCCGATATTAAGAACTAAAGCATTAAAGAGTCAATATTACAATAAATATTCTATTGTGGTCTCTTAACAGCTACAGTAACCAGCAAACCAAGCAGCAGGGAAAACTGCCTCAAAGAATTAAAAAAATCATTAAAAAACCAAATAGAATTTAAAAATTTCCCCCTGAGGCCGTACCATTTAAGCAGTTCTCAATTATAAACAAGTCAGGCAGCAAAAGTTTGGTTCTAGGCTGGTTATTTGGGGCTTAGAATATATTCTTCCACTTTTCACTGTGACTCATAAAAGCCTACTGAAGAAACATCCATTTCAGAGCAAATTTCATTAAATTACATTTAAGTTAAAACGGCTTTAATACAGTAAGCTAATTAAAACTTATTTAGTTCAAACTCCAACTGAAATTTTTGAAACTCTAATGTAATAAAATTTTATTTTGATTTCATTAGTAAATAGAATGGAAGGGGCCCGCCCCGTGGCCGAGTGGTTAAGTTCGCGTGCTCCACCTCGGTGGCCCAGAGTTTCACTGGTTCGGATCCTGGGTGCAGACATGGCACTGCTCATCAAGCCATGCTGAGGCAGCGTCCCACATAGCACAACCGGAGGCACTCACAACTAGAATATACAACTATCTACTGGGGGGCTTTGGGGAGAAGAAGAAGAAGAGAAAAAAAACAAAAGAAGATTGGCAACAGGTGTTAGCTCAGGGCCAATCTTTAAAAAAGGAAGAATGGAAACAGTGCAGATGAAGCCTCTGGAATCTACCTTGAAGTGAAGTCAGAATTACACGAACTATCCAAGACATTTCTTTTGGCAGCATTCAAGACAGGAACTGAAGGCATATCGTCCACAGGTTCAGCTACAATAAAAGATAAAAACCTCAAAATCACATATTTAGCATGTAGCATATTTAGCATATTCACTTAGCATTTATCTATTTAAACTTGCTGATAAATTTATTTTCCAGAGTTTTAACCTAAAATTATATATTGGGCCACGTAATTTATTTCTTTAAAAGTCCTTAATCTGATGAAACCCCACACTATTTCAAGAATTCTGGACCACAAATAAATGTTTAAATTTAATCTCATTTTCCCTTATTACTTGTAGAGAAATCATAGCATTAAGTTTTTAAAAATAATTTTCAAAAGGTAAAATTTTTTTTAAGCTCTTCAAGTGTTCTGGCTTAAAAACGTTCCCTTGACTAAGGCTAACAGCAGGGGGAGGGAGGCCTACATAAAATAAATACACATTTAAAATAAAAGTCAGTCTGAGTGTCTAATTTTTGCCTAAGCTTTCAGAGAACTTCAGTTACATATGGTCATTTTTGCTTCTTTTGCAATAGTTGGTATTTTGGTAAGCAATTAACAAAAGAGATAGAATTTCATTGGTTAATAATTAAACCCACTGCTATAGTTTACATTTTTGTAAATAACTCTGGGAGAAGACTCAAATTTACTTTTTGCCTTTGAGACCTAACGTAACAGCCACTGAACATTTTGAACAGTGGGCTTCACAATGAAATCAGAAAGAGCAATATGTATGAAAATTCTATATTAATTGTGAAAAGCTGTATCAATACTGGTTACGATAATTATTAAAGACACCTGACTTTACTTAATGCCCTTAGGGAATGATCTCAACTTCTTTATAGGTATTCTTTTTAACATAATGGCTCACTGTTCAGAATCTGCCTTAAGCAGCGTAGAGACGAGCAGATTAAATACTTGTTATTGCCTATTTCACAGAATTTCACCTCCGATGCCGTGGGCTGCCTGAGCAACTCCTTCTGCTCAGCAGAGTGACAGGCCTCTCAGTGACTATGTATTTTTTCCTCCTTCCTGATCTCTTTCTTTCTCTTCTTTATAATTTTTTTCGGGGGGAGGTGGTAGGGATGGGGACAAATAAGGGTAGTGGTGAGAAAAACACTAAAATTTACAGCCAAGGAAAGCACCTAAGCAGCTGGGATGCACAATAATCCTGTTTGTGCTGGGCCAGACAGCCAGAGCCCAAAGAAAGAACTGGTCCCACAGTTCACAGCTATGCTGGGAGAAAGCTTTTTAGTGGGACTAAACTTACGATTTAGGATCATTTTTCCCCTATAGACATAAACCTCTGCATTTAGCATATGTGATGCCAAAGCGAGAACTGAACCTCTGCTTTTACAATGGAAACCAACGGAAAATCTGTTTTGCTTTAGAGAAAATGCAGGAAGATTTTTTGTTCTTTATTTCTAGGGCTCTTTATAAATAACCCCTTTATTTCTTATTAGTGTTCTTATTATGTGCAATCAAGAGCTCACGATACTGTAATAATCACAAAACCTACTAGGTCTAAAAATATATATAAACAAACTTTCTTTAAAAGTATTTTTTATTTTGTTTTTTGCTGAGGAAAATTCACCCCGAGCTAACATCTGTGTCAATCTTCCTCCATTTGGCATGTGAGCCACCACAACACGGCCACTGATGAGTGGTATAGGTCCGCATCTGGGAACTGAACCCAGTCCACTGAGGCAGAATGCACCGAACTGAACGACTGGGCCACAGGGCCGGCCTCCAGACATCTTTATGGTTTAATGGCAAATTCAAATTATAGATTAAAGCCAAATCATAAGGTCTGTGGATTCTGGGTAACAATGTTAAAAACTCAGAATTTAATAGGGAATAAAAGCTAGGGATGGGAAGAGAAGAAAGTGGGCGAACAGTTAAAGCTAAAAGTTCCACAACAGAAGGCTTCAAATTCAGAGCCTTTCTCTCCATTTTCTTTCTCTCTCCTACATGATCTGTCTCTCACAGAGAACTTAGTGGCTTTGAATATCAAAATATTCAGAAGTTATCAAGGTTAAGAGCTGGAATATGAAATAACAACGGGCTTCCCTCTAAAAGAACCACCAGGTGAGGTTACACGAACTCTCCATTTTGTTTGTCTACAGGAACACAGAATTGAAGACCGGTTACCTCCTGGTGGACGAACCACACGGGGCTGCACAAACGACGGCTTCACCACTTCAAACCACCAGAAGAGCTCTGCCATGAAGACCAAGTAGTTACTCTAGAGAGGAGAGGCAAGAGGGCTCAGCAAAGGCGGCCAAGGAGTGACGACAAACAGAATCCTATTCTGTTTCCTTACTAAACACAGGTTTACATCTCATTCATTCATCCCTGGAGTCCAGAATCTAGGACAGAATATTAGTGACTGTAGGTAAAATTCCTAAGAACTACTCAAAACCTGTGTGCTGACTTTTCTCTAGTTCCAGAAGGGCAGTCCAGCTGCCTGCAGGTACAAATGTCTCTAACTGTAGGTGTATTCAACAGCCTTTGACACTCTGGAGAGTGGTTATTCTTTAAAATAAATAATCAAGCTCTTTCCAGAAGCCTAGAAATTTCTTAAAATGTAATCAAGTGTCTAGTTAAAAATATTATATCTATGTGCTTGATAATGCTAAACTCAACAATAATCCAGGTGCTAAATAACACAAAGACTCTAGACTGTTATGGCAAATTCTTAATAATTTTGAAATGTACAAAAACATTATTTATAGAATTTAATGTATCTACTTAATTTTGAAAAGTTATTAGTAAGGATAAGTCAAAATTATCATTTAACTTTGATTATTTTTATTTGAAAATGTGAATAATTTTTAAAAATGACTTAAAAGATTAAGAGGGTCCTAAAAAGCACACTTCTACTACAAGTTTAAATTTTAAAATACATACATCATAAAAGCTGAAGAACATAAATATGAATAATTATTTTAATTGAAAGCATTTGGTAAGTTTTAAAAAGTTGGACTATACAAAATCTGTTTTTACAATTATTTAAAATAAATCACATCTTTTAAATTCTGGATGTTCGGCATCTAATTCAACTGTTACTATCAAACTGATTAATACTTGATGAGTGAGGTCTTATTTCATGTTAAATTTCAGTTTTCAAAATCACCGTGGGAAACAGGGGTGTCCCGATGCAGTGGCTTCTTCCTGCCTGTTAATTATGAATGCTCCTCCAGGCTCTGTATATTTCCTCTCAGAGGTCATCCACTCTCTCTGTTTGTTGTTGTTTTTTTAAAGATTTTATTTTTCCTTTTTCTTCCCAAAGCCCCCTGGTAAACAGCTGTGTATTTTTAGTTGTGGGTCCTTCCAGTTGTGGCATGTGGGACGTCGCCTCACTGTAGCCTGATGAGTGGTGCCATGCCCACACCGAGGATCTGAACCAGTGAAACCCTGGGCCATGGAACTGTAGCCTGAGAACTTAACCACTCAGCCACGGGCCAGCCCCTCTTTGTTTTCTCATATTTAAGGTGGTGACTTTCAACTAGTCATCTCTTATTTGATAGTTCCAAAGAGCTATCTGTTGTGTAGGTAGGAAGTGAGGAAACAGAAGGACCAAGGGTGAGTCAGGTTTGTCTTCAGCAACTCACAGTACCATTTAGTGAAACAGGAAAGACTGGGGAAACGGGCAGTGGGAGGAGTCACGAGCTGCCAGCCCTGAGATGTTGGTCAGACATCTACGTGGACTTGTCACGTAGGCAGGCGGCTGAATGTAAGCGTCTGGAGTGTTACACAGGATGAGGAAGGGGGTTGAATAGAATTTGGTGGGTCTTCTTCTTTCAGCATTTGCTTTTAACTATAAATTTCCAGAATATTCAAACATTTATATACAAATACATACTATTTTAAGCAGTCAATAAAATCTGTGATTTTTTTTAAAAAGAAACGAGAATGCTCATAATCCCTAAGGCATCCAACACATATGTTGGATCCTATCCCTGCTTGTCTTCTTAGAAACTTTACAGTCTTAATTGTATTTCTTTCTCCTATATATTTATTCTTCCCCTCAACCGAATCCTTCCTACTTGGCTCTGAAACATGCTCAAATCTCTCCTATTAAAAACAAAACCTTCATTCAGTAATTCGTCATTCTCCAGTTTCTCCTCACCCCACGTTCTCCCCTCTTCACAAACTTCTCTAAGAGTAGGCCTCCACTGACAGCCTCCACATCATCCCTTCCTACCCCCGGATCCACTCCAGTCTGGCACTCAGGCGCATCATTCTGCCAAAACAGCATTTGCTCAAGTCACCAACGACTTACCTATGTTGCTAAATCAAACAGGTTTTTTAGTCTTCATCTTACGTGACCTCTCAGCAGCATCTGATACTCCTGTTTCTCCTCTTTGAAAACTGCCTCCATGCCCATCAGCTACCAAATGACTCCCAAATGTACTGACTACACTTACATATGCAATGGCCTACAGAGCCTTTTCTCTTGAATATCTCCAAGGCACCTCAAATGTCCAGAACTGAACTAGTCATCTTTCCCACAAATCTGACCTTGTTCCAATCTTACCTCACTAAATAGCACCACTACCCCAGTGTGCAAACCAGAAACCTAGGAGTCATCCTTGATACCTGCACCGCCTTCTTTCTCCCTTCCCACGTCCAATTTGCCACCAAAGCTGCAAATTTTGCATCCTAAATATTTCTAGAATCTACCCACTTCTTTCCATCTTCAGAATAATTACTCTGACTCAAACTGTTTTCATCTCTTGTTTGGAACACAATAGCTTTTTCTTTGGCTTATGAAGCCAAATAAACTTTTCAAAATGCAAGACGCCCTCCTCTTTCCATTGCTCTTGGGAAACTGACCATGGGTCACCAGAGGGTACTTGATGGGCCCTTCTGTAATTTCTCCAGCTTCATCTAATACCACATTCTCCGGGGTTCCTCATCTCACCCATCAGATTAGAAGGTCTAGAAGGACAAAGCTTGCGCTCATCATTACATCTTCAGTGTTTAAAACAGTGGCTGGTACATAATAGATGATCAACAGATACTGAATGTATGTATAAATTAACCAATAAATGTGTAACAAAAAGGACTAGTGGGCAAAACCTCAACATGTTGATAGAGAATACCTCTGGGTAATAATATCATTGTGATTTATATTTTTTCTTTATACTTACCTCTACAGAAGACCTTCTAAAACCAAAGTATAAAATTGTATTTAAAGTACTCATGCTAGATTTGACTCGACTAATACAATTAACTGAACTGTCTATATCTTTTGGAAAAACACTGTTTAAGTGCTCAATAATTGTCTGTTGACAGGAAATTAATTTTTTAAGGATCTTGGTGCTCAACATCACTTATCACCAGAGAAATGCAAATTAAAACCACAATAAGATGTCACCTCAGACCTGTTAAATGGCTATCACCAAAAATGTAAGAAACGGGCCAGCCCCATGGCCAAGTGGTTAAGTTCACACATTCCGCTTTGGTGGCCCAGGGTTTTACCAGTTTGGATCCTGGGCGCGGACATGGCACTGCTCGTCAAGCCATGCTGAGGTGGCGCCTCACACAGCACAACCAGAAGGACCTATAACTAGAATAGACAACTATATACTGGGGTGCTTTGGAGAGAAGAAGAAGAAAGGAAAAAGAAAAAAAAAGAAGATTGGTAACAGATGTTAGCTCAGGTGCCAATCTTTAAAAAAAAATATATATATATATATAAGAAACAACAAGTGCTGGTGAGGATGTGGAGAAAAGGGGATGCCTGCACACTGTAGGTAGGAATGTAAATTGGTGTAGCCACTATGGAAAACAGTATGAGGGTTCCTCAAAAAATGAAAAATAGAACTACCATACGATCCAGCAATCCCGCTTCTGGTATATATCCAAAGAAAATGAAAACAGGATCTCAAAGAAATATCTACACTCCCATGTTCACTGCATCATTATTCACAATAGCCAAGATATGGAAACAACCTAAGTGTCAGTCAACAGAAAAATGGATAAAAAAGATGTGGTATGCATATACAATGGAGTATTATTCAGCCATGAGAAAGACAGAAGTCCCGTCATTTATGACAATGTGGATGGCCCTTGAGGGCATGATGTTAAGTGAAACAAGTCAGACAGAGAAAGACAAATTTTGAATGCTATCACTTATACGTGGAATCTGAAAAAAGTTGCACTCAGAAACAGAGTAGAGTGGTGGTCACCAGGGCCTGAAGGGTTGGGGAAATGGGGAGATGTTGGTCAAAGGGTAAAAACTCCCAGTTGTCAGATGAGTAAGTTCTGGGGTTCTAATGATGATAGTTAATGATACTGTTTGTTTATCTCCTTGAAAGCTGCTGAAAGAGTCGATCTTTAATGTTCTCATCACAGAAAACAAACAGTAATTCTATAGCAGGATGGCGGTGTTAGCTAATGCTACAGTGGGGACTGATTTGCACACTTTAAACTTACACTGTGTTCTAAGTCAGTTATATCTCAATAAAGCTGGAAAAAATACTTTAAGCATCTCGGTAAGACAGCTGCCCTAATAACATAATTGTACTGTGTTTGGCCACAAGATGTCAGTATAGTAAGAAATAATTTTCCCAGTAACTAAAGCTTACAAAGAGCATTGCTTTCTGAATTTATGATGACTAAACAGCAATAAATCTGTTACCATAGGGCACAAATGATATCAAATTCATTTCCCATAAAGATCTTTTTCCTTCTTTTAGTTAAGACAGTCATGCAGCTAGATATTAACATTGCTAAACAATGTAAACAATAAAGAATACTGATATACAGAATACAGAATGAAAAGTAAAAGTATGCTCTAACTCCTCTCCCCCAAATCCTAATACCACACTCAGAAGAAACCACCGTTAACAATTCTGTACAACTTTCTACAGACCTTTTTCCATGCATCTATATACATGTACAAGATCTGCACTTTCTTCACTTAATAATGTCTTGGAGAGCTTTCTGTATGAGTAAAAATACCTCTACCTCCTTCCTTTAAACAGCTCAACTACATTACAAACATTTTAAACGTGTCCCTACTAAGATCAATTGTTTCCACCTATTCACCACCGTGAACAATCCCAAACGTGCCTCCTGTGCATTTTAAATTTGCTTAATGTCAAATTGCCCTCTAAAAAGACCACACCAGTTCATACCTCCACCTAGGGGGGCAGAGAGTGCCTTTTCCCTACATCCTCATAAACACTGATTATTAAAGTTAACACGGTGACAATGAGGTGCCCAGCATCACAGACCAAGCAACCTCTTGAAGGCTTGAAGTCTTAAAATATTCAATTGAATATTCAATTCAATTGAAGTCAAAGCAATGGTTCTAATCAATTTAGCAAAGAATACAGAAAGTAACCAAAGCCTCCTCTGTAGATAACTATCTATTTTAAATATGCCTGGTTTAAGAAAATGTCTTTATATCTGGATGATGCCCAGACTAAGTTGATCATCAGGCCTATATAGTATTTATTGGAAGTCTAAGGCACACAACTTAAACAAATATAATTGATCTTATGTCTCAATGTATTTAATAAGCTGTCTTCTTTGAGATCACAGTAGTATTTAAGTTTTTTAACAGGTAAGTGCCAGACAAGACATTAACAAGATATATATGGAAATAATATTTCCTAACTTCCATTTTGATAAAAATCGCAAGGTGTAAACTTTCAAAATTACTCAAAGTTTTTCTTTTGATGTGTCAGTGGGGAGCAGGCACTATTTTGGGTCAACAGGAATAGTGGCTTATTTTGGAAATGCCTTTACCATTGGCTCCATCTTCTACCTGGTGGTGATCCAGAAATGGGTGAAGGAAAAAGAGAGATACCGGAGAGTAAGAATTTAAAGACTCACACGGCACTAGCATTACAGCGAGAGGGGTCCATTAGCAGTTTGTACTAAGGCTGGCACTAGAACCATGATTAGGATCGATATAAAGTTGTTCCTCTCAGCAAGACTTTTAAAAAAAATCTACCTTTAGATTATTGATTCCTAAAACCTTGAAACAGAAGTGGGACACTTTCGGCAGGTATCCAGAGACCTGAGGAATTCTAAAGCTGTGGGCTGCTGGGAATAACAAGGTGTTGTCTCAAGTCCTGACAGTCTGCAACGAGCAGCTGCTTGTACCTGGCTGCTCAGGAACAGCTATGCCTGCGACGTGTCTGCCTTCACTCCTGGAAAGTCAGTTCTAAAGGGACAGGGATCTTTGCTGTGTTCACTGATTTCTCCCAACACCTAGAACGCTCACAGGTGCTCGAGAAATCTTTCTGGAAACAGTGGCAGTGAGCACCGGCCTGAGGCTCACAGGCAGCGCGTGATGTTCTGCAGCAAGGGACACATGCAATGGCTACAAAAGGAACTCGTTCTTCAAAGGTTCATTTCCACACTATTTCAGTATTTCCTTCCCTTCTTTCCCCGGGTTTTATCCAGTTCTGAAACCTGGAGGATTCTTCCCCCCCCATATTCCGCCGTCCTGCTGAGTGCTGACAGTAACCAAAACTTGCTTTATGCTCCCACTACGTTAGCACCTATTTAAGATTCAGAAACATCTAATGGCTTATCCTTTATTTTGTTAACACTGGGACAACAGATCAACGTTGTACTACAACTTTAAATTTAGCTTTGTGTTGTAAAAGAAACCTGTAATAGTGTACTAAAAAAGCAGAAAATAAGCAGAAAAATCAAACAAAAACTGATTTTTCAAAAGCTCTTCTGATTGATATTATAGTTAACTTGTAAGCTTAAAGTGGCTAGGCCATTTATACATCTAGTTAAAAAAACTTAAGCAAAGCAAAGGAAAAAAGAATTCATTTACCTTTATGGATGAAGCAGCATAGAGCATATCTTCCAGGGTGAAATGGCAACACTGGTTCAAATATTCTTGGCAAAATTCTTGAATCAGCTGCAGATTATACAGGCTATCAGCCAAAGACATGGTTTCTTTCAAACAAATATCTTCAAACAGGAAAAGAGGACGGTGATGACTTTGGGTTAATTTCAGTGAGATCCATTTCATAATTAGTGACTTAGTACAAATACACAATTATGTGGAATCTGTTTAACACACATACACATATAAATACAGCAGTCATTCCACAGAAAGACTCAGAAACCAAGCACTACTTTACTCAACTCTCTTCCTCAGGATTATATGTAAATGTTCCTTCTAAAAACACCTTTATTACTTACTAAACATTGTTGTCTTAAATACTTCTTACCATCTATAGTTCAGAAATATTTCACTGGAACACTTACCCTCTAACCTGACCACACCAGGGCAGTAGAAATGAATAAGGGCAGCTAAAGCACAGCCATCTGTACCATCTTTCAACAAATTTTCCACCAACGGAATGCAAGGCAGTTGCTTCAGCAATGTCTGCTCTTTTCTATAACGAGCCTACAATACAAAAAAGATGAAAATAAGTAAGTACTAAACAATATACAGGAAAAAACCAGTATTGTAGATTCTAATGTATCAGTAATAAAATATAAGTCAAGAGAAATGAGAACTACTCACCAATATCCTTCTCTTTAAATAATATGAGCCCCCCATCCACAGTTCCAGTTACCCCAGTCAGCTGCAGACATCATCTGCTCCTGACATCCAACTATTCTATCAACAACATGACGTTCAAACATCCTCCTTCTGACATACAGACAGAAAGAGGTCAACAGCAGCCTAACGTTAGCTAAGTCCCCATTCCTCGTCATTCCCCTTATCTCATCATGCAGGCGCTGGACCATCTCACACCATCACAAGAAGTATGGGTGTAGTACAGTAAGATATTCTGAGTGAGACCACATGCACCTAACTTTTATTACACTGTATTGTTATAACTATGCTATTTTATTGTTGCTGTCGTTAATCTCTTACTCATTTATAATCTCATTGCCTCATTTATAAATCTCACTTTATCACAGGTATGCATACACAGGAAAAGCCACAGTACACAGAGAGCCCGGTACCACGTGCAGTCTCAGGCATCTCCTGGGAGTCTTCGAACGTATCCCCGTGGATGAGAGGGACAACTGTGCCAGACATCACTTTACCAAACTTAAACAAGGGGCAACAGTACTACAGTTTCGAAGCTAAGTACTTAAATATTATATTGCTAATTTACATGAAATGACATTTAGTCTAACTATTTAAATATAAAAAGATCACAAAATGGATTTTGAACTTTGCATCCAAATCATCAGTTCTGCCCTTGTGTAGATGATAAAATTCATTTGCTTTGATGTTAGACTGAATTGAGGCCACAAGTTCTTCTGCGGAAAGACTGAGAGTTCTTATAAGGAAAGAGCAACAATGCTACTCGAGCAGAAGCAAGTACAAGAGTTATCAAAATTGGAGAGCAGGGAGAAGAACATGATACTATTCTTAAAGGAAATTTGGTGATAAAAAACATCACTTTGAGGAACTGGAATAATATCACCAAGATATTCTGGCTTATCATTTGAATGTTAATGATGATGCAAATAAAGTGGAACAACTCTGAAACTGAAAAAAACCCTCCCAACTGAGGTTTCATTAACCAGTAGCAGAGCAAGTTGAAGGGTTTCTCCTCCCTTCAGAAAAACAGGAGAAACTTTTGTTTTTTCAAGACTGCTTGGTGTGACTGGATACAAATTTATAAAGACAGCTCTCTGAAAATGAGACAAGCTACAAAAACGCCGTGGTTACAGAACCAGCTCTTGAGTCAGATTGCCTAGGTTCAAAGCCCAGCTGTGCCACTTGCGAGCTCTGTGACCCTGGACAAGTTACTTACACGTCCTCTCTCAGTGTGCCCATCTGTAAAACGGGGAGAACCACAGCACCCAACTCACAGGACCGCTGGAGGACGACATGAGATGACAGACAGCAGGTGCTGTGCACACTGCTGGGCACACAGGAAGCAGTAACTGAAGGGGGGCTGGTATTAGCTAGCAGCTCTCCCAAAGCCAAGAAAGATAATGCTGACAACTTAATGAAGATGCATGCTGAAGCGTTTTATTAGCAAAATTCACCACTATATTGCTTACAGATATTTAAATAGTTTTTTTTTTTTAAAGTAATCAAACTAATTTTTCTTCTAACTCCATCTAATCTGGTCATCTCTATATTTTATAATTAAAATATCATTACGAAATAAAGTACTTCTGTGAGAATAAAAATAGAAAAACAATTTACTGAAAGAGAAAATTTAACATTTGGCAGTGCTTTACATGATACCCCTCAGAAAGCACATGCACTCGTGGAGGAGACATCTACTCCTGTTTCTCCCACCGGCCACCAAGAACAAGAGCCATGGAATGTTCTTCCTCTTGAAGATTCTCAGGAGCGTGTTCTTACTGTCAGTGCGGGCTAGACATCTGCATTTAACAGTATATTCCAAACTCGGGAAGTACCCACATTCAGAAAAAAATTACAAATTCTTTAATTGATTATTGATCCTTATATAATCCTTAGAAAACTTCCTCACTTCACTGCTAGCAGACAGTTTAAAAATCAACCATGAAAAAAGAGAAGACATGAGGGGAGAGAAAGAAAAAAGAAACCAACCAGTAGCATCGTCTGGCCTCAAGCTACCTTTCTCACATCTGGCAAGCACAGTTCCACATCCTCACACTACACTCCTTTCTTTGGCCAGCTAGAAACAAAACAGTCTCCCTTCTTGGAAATCCTCTCAATTGGCCGGATTCCGTCCCTAACGTCCCAGATCTCTAGGACTAGCTTGTTTTCAGCCTACAATCTGAACTGGACTGAGCTGAGCACCCAGGGCCGTGGAACAAAGAACTGAACTGTGTGGTTTGTTCTATGCGGTTCTCTGCCAAGCAGCACTTCTATACAAGGCGTGTGTGTGTGCATGCGCGCACAGCACTCTATAAGGCTTTAGCAATAAATGTCTATGCTTTAGAACAGGCAATCAGAGATTTGAGTGGCATGCCAAACATTTTCCTAAAATTATATCCTAGAAGATGTATCAGGTAAAACAACGATTAGCCTTGAAGTCATGGACAACTACCAGAAAGTTCATCTGCAGTTCATGAAAGTTAGAGTCTTTTATACTCGAACGTGCTAGGTGCTTTCCAAACTTGCTGCATGAAAACATTCTCTGCTCCTTCTACAAACTGAGAAACCTGGCGCTTAAAAGGGGCATCAGATTTTCTATCTTTCAACATTATGGTGTATTTCTATATTACATTTTTATTTCTGAGGGTGTAAAATACTTAAGTGGTCTAACCCCCCAGATTTTAATCTTGAAAGATCAACCCTTCAAGTCTGGTGAGGATACGGAGAATTTGTCACTTTTCTGTCACACACACAGTGTCCCCTACAATTCAGGCTGAAAAGGAAATGATTCTTTCAAAAAGAGAAAATTTAAAATACAAATAATTTATGCATGCAATTCATATTCACTTTTAGTAAAGTTATTGAAACCAATGAGAATCTATGCCATACTTTTTTTTACCTAGTTACTGATGGTCTGTGAACACTGACACAATTAGTGAAAGGATGCTTATGCTTTACTATTTTTAAAGCTTCTAATCCAAACTGTGGCTAGATTTTACCTTTTCATTTTACATTATGATCAAATACCTTAAAATCCCATCTCTATGCAGTGACTAGCAGAAAGACATGAAATGACTACACCAGCAAGACACAACACCAGCATCTGCGGTTACAGTCCTGGAGAGCAAACGGAAGCAGCGGCACACTTACTGGGACCAGTTTCCAGAACCATTTGGAGGGAGACTTCAAAGGAGGCAGCGGGAAAAAGGGAAAGCAAAAGGGAAACGGAAAATCCATCAGCACCATCTTCAATCAACAAGCGACAGTAAAGTTCCAGTTCCACGTTTATAGTTCTCATAACATTTTTTAAATGCTAATTAATACTTTAGTTTAAAATATATTGGTTTCTAATGATAGAGACCACCACCTCCTCCGCCCCTCTTCTCCCCTCCCAGCATAGAAATTCATTTTTAGGATACTCAGGGTATGTTGTATACTTTGGCAGCAAAGAATTTTATTTCCGAGTTCTGGAATCACACATCATAGTAAAAAAAAATCTATATCACAAAAAATAGGGAAGTAGAAAGATTCTAGAGCTGGACTTGCAATCATTATAATTCTTAGATATTAGTAGACCAAGTCTGATGAGGCAGTATTCTCCCAAAAGGAAAAGAAGGATGACTTATCAATAAGCACATGGATAAAGCAAATAGCAGTGTAGCCTTGAACAAGACAATCTTTTCTTTCAACTATATAAAGAATTTCTTTTAATTAATGGGGAAAAAAACTAGTTGGCAATTCTTACCAGTTAAGATTTTTACAGAGTTTCTAAAGCAAGTGGCTACTTACATAAAGAGAATATAAATGTCATTAGTTTTAGTATCTAGGAGTCCCAAAGAATATAATTTTACTTCTTTAAAAAGACGAATATAATAAACCCATGATTTCAGATAACGTAAATTAATAATTTGTGACTTTATCTTCCTATTTCTTAGCACAATTTCTGGCAGCCCCAAATAAATTTTTGTTGCAGTGAACCAAACGAAATGGGGTCTGAGTCAAAATTCATATTCAACTTTTACGTAGAAAGCTTTTCCTACATAAATTAACAGTAAAAACAAGATTATTTGGAAAAATAATATAAGGTATTTTAAAGAACTTCAAGAACCAGAAAAATGTCACCTCAAGAATCTGAAAAATATCAGCTTCCCCTTAAGAGGTAACATCCTGAATAAATTGTTCTTATTGCATCAGGAAGACTAACCCTAATAATTTTGTTGTATTTTAATCTCTCATTTAACCAGAAGTTGTTGGCAGCTGCAGTTATAACGGCCATAAAAAGGGCAAGAGCAGAACCAAAGAGCAGGAAGCTCCTGAGAATGGATCAGGGCTCCCAATGAAGAAAAGAAATCTCAAAAACAGGAGTTTTCTCATTTTGAGACTAGAAAAATCCATTAAATAGAAAGTGATGACAAGACATTATTGTGGACTACTCAAAACAGGAGACATGCAAAGGAGTCTCTAATGGTTCAAGTTACTCTACATTTCTTGTAAAATACTCAACAGGACTTTTTACTAATTCCGACTGCTCTGGCCTGCCTTCCTCCTGCCACCTCTCCACTGACCTAAATTCATGACATCAATCCTTTTAGAGGAAAAAGGAAAACCATACAGATTGGCTATTTGAAGGAAATATGACTAAAAAAGTAAATCTGCTAAAAGAACAAATAAATATACTATTCATGCTTATAAACTCATGCTTCAAAAAGTTAGGGTGAAGGAAACTTTGAAGAGAGACAGGATATTTACAGTCTCAAAGCATCTCCTCTCAAATTACTTCTTATAAAAGGAAAAATAATCACCATGCACTCAAGAAACTGGACATCTTAACCAACTGATCAAAACGAACATCATCCAGCAGGGGCAAATGGACATAATACTGTGAGAAGGACACAATTTCCACAGTGTTCTAGTCTAAAAAGCACAACCTTAATCTAATTATGAGAAAGTATCAGAAAAACCCAAACTGAGAGAGATTCTAAGAAAATGACCTGTATTCTTCAAAAATGTCAAGATCACAAACAACAAAAAAAGCCAAGGAACTGTTCCAGCTTAAAGAAGACTAGAGAAATGACAACTAAATACATTATGTGATCTTGGACTGGATCTTGTACTGGAAAAAAGTATTACAAAGTACAACTGGAACAACTGCCAAAATTGGAATATAGGCTGTACGTCTGATCCAAGTACTATACTGACATTAAATTACCTGTACTGTGGTTGCGTAAATGAACAGCCTTGTTCTCAGGAAATACACACTGAAGTATTAAGGGGTAAAGGGCATGATGTACGCAACCCTCTCTCAAATGTTTCAGGAAAATTTACATGTATATGCGTTTGTGAGGAATATATATGTGAGAGTACAAATACATATACACATATACATACATACAGAGAGAAGGCAAAGGTGGCAAAATGTTAAATTAATGAATCTGGGTAGAGAGTATATATAGGGTTCTTCTTACCATTCTTGTAACTTTTCTTAAGTCTGAAATATTTCAAAGCAAAGGTTCTTAAAAAGTTCTAAGTCCACACCGACCCAAACCTCCGCAGATTCTTGTGTCCAAATGCACCCACCATGGAGAGAGCTAACTTTTATGGTACTCTCAGGCAGAGATGAAAATCATGGTACTAGGACAGCCATTAACATCTAACTCCCTTCAGGCCAAATCATCTTTATAAAATATTGCTTGGAGGAAAAAAATCATGGTACTGTCTCTGAATTTAAAAAATGTTTAAAATGCCAAATTCCTCATTTAACTTGACTAAATGAGTTCCTAGCCCAATAGGACACAATATAGACCAAGGTGCTGTGTTACCAGCGAGGGTGAGCAGGTGACCATGACAGCGTTGGCAACGCCGTAAAGAGAGAGGCATTAGCACTGACTAAAGTCCACAAAGGAATAAAGTGGAATTACAGAACAGAACCTTGGGAGTAGAATTCTTACAAAATGATCTAATTTAGGCAGATGAAGTCTCTCCAACTATTCACCTGATATAACGGTATGAAAAAGGAAACCAAAGTAAACCTGAGTCAAACCAAATGATATATCCATCAACGATGCATGATATTAGAACACTAAATGTGTGTTTTATGTATTTACATGTGTACGAAACAGACAACTTAATCAATTGCAAAGTTATAGGTTACAAACCATGTTTCCCAAAGTGTGCTCCCAAGAACACTAATTCTATTGGATATCAGTAGATGTCACTCATAAAGAGTTCAAAGATCAAACACGTTTGGGCAACAGCTACAGAGGCTTCTTAAGTACTAAAATGGACTGTAACATTCTTAGAGGGGCACAAACTAGCTGCATTTCCCAAATATATCTGACTGCAGAAGCCTTTTCTCAAATAGTATCTTAGGTACTGTTTGAAGAAATGGAAGGTTATTTTCTTTAAAAAAAAGTGGGTTATACCTGTTAATTGCTAAGGAACTTCGGTCAAGGTGGAAATTCACATGGGCTGAGGTAATCAAGCCAAGATTCATAAGCATTCCCCTACTGCCTCCCTGGGGAAACTGCCGTCCATTTTGAGACTATCCTCTAAATGAAAAGCAATTAAAGCCCAGCGAGTACCTTTTCTCCAGAGGTAATTCCTTCATGCAAATCCCAGCCCTCTGTGAAATACCTCACAAACATTTCTCTCTTAAAAGTGGCAAATGTTACACTGAATAGACGTGTATCTTTAATATTGTCAGAAACAAACTTCACTCTACATAGTTAGTACTATAAACTCAGGAATACAAACCTATGAATTCACAGCTCCTTCTTTTTGATTTTTTTTTAAAGATTGGCACCTGAGCTAACATCTGTTGCCAATCTTTTCTTCTTCTTCTTCTTCTTCTTCTTCTCCCCAAAGCCCCCCATACATAGTTGTATATTCTAGTTGTGAGTGCCTCTGGTTGTGCTCTGTGGGACGCCACTCCCGCATGGCCTGATGAGCGGTGCCATGTCTGTGCCCAGGATCCAAACCAGCAAAACCCCGGGCCACCAAAGCCGAGCATGCGAACTTAACCTCTCGGCCATGGGGCCGGCCCCTCACAGCCCTTTCAAAAACATTCCAAGTGGTGTCCTCACTAATTCCCAAATGTGCCTTTTCCTTGCAACCTAATGTCTTCACTCATGTTATTCTCTCTGACTAGTGCCCTCCTTTGCAAATATCGTAAAACCTACTAAGGCCCAGTTCAAGTTTGGCATCCTCTAGAAGGCTGCTTAGGCCCCTGACTCCCAGTTGTCATACATCTACTAGTAACACGTACACTTATGTATAGGAAAAGTTTACGATAACCAACTTCTTATTTTCACTAAGCTTTTGTTCTGAGTCCCTTAACATTTCCTAATATACCGAGAAGGAAAGATTTGAGAATGGTCTCAGTCATAAAATTCAGGAGCCATTTAAGCCAATCTTCAAATTTTTACAGATAAAGAAAATGAGGCCTAGAGAGGTCAAGTGCCTTTGTGAAGGTCAAGAAGCTAGTGAGTGGCAGAACTACCCTGACCGCAAGCCCAGGACTCATTTGACCAGAGCACTTCATACAAGCTTTTTAAGAGAACGAATGCTGGACTTACTGCCCTTGGCTATAAAATTGAGAGATCTTTAAAGGAGGGTTGCTGGACTTAGCAAATAAAAATAACAAGATGCTCACGCAACTTACACCAGAAAATTATCTGTTGTTTATCTGAAATTCAAATTTAACTGGACATCCTACTTTAGAATCAAAAGGATTATCAGAAGCAAAAAGAGCAACTGAAAAAAAAAAAAGAAAAGAAAAGAACATTAGCAGACTGTTCAAACAAAAGATTTTCCGGGACCGGCCTAGTGGTGCAGTGGTTAAGTTGGCACACTCTGCTTCAGCGGCCCAGGGTTTGCCAGTTCAGATGCAGGTGTGGACCTAGGCACCACTTGGCAAGCCACGCTGTGGCAGACATCCCACATATAAAGTAGAGGAAGATGGGCAGAGATGTGAGCTCAGGGCCAGTCTTCCTCAGCAGAAAGGGGAGGACTGGCAGTGAATGTTAGCTCAGGACCAGTCTTCCTCAAAAGAAAAAAAAAATTTTTTTCCTAGGACATGGCACTATTTAAAATGCCTTCATCTTAGGATACCAACCAATCCAACAACCAGAAATACATCATCAGAAGATCTAATAATCTAAAAAAATATCTTTGGAATCTTAATTTTGGCCCAACACTATATACAGTGCAAGTATTCCTCAAGACATGCATACATTTTACAAAGAAGATGGGTGCAAAAAGAAGTTTCATGAAATAAATTCTATTGGACATCTGAGCTGAGAATAGCTGGAAAAGGACAAAAGGGAAGACACAGTACCATCCAAGGCCACGGCTCCGTCTACAGCTGGGTAACAGACACCGGGGCCGGGCATCTGATGTGCCCCACCAGGAAAGCTGGCTGAAGGAGGCGGAAGGCGTGGCAACTTCTTACCAACAGTACAGCAACAAGAAAGAACATGTCATTCTATCTCTCATCCCCAAAAGAAGACAGGATCAAGGATTTTGCTTTTACAGAAATAAAAATTAAGAATGAAATGATTATATTTCCAGCCAAATCAAGTAGTTCAAATGAGAATTTCTTTCCCTAGTTTATGCTGTGACCATGTGTTTCTTCATCATGATGACACCTGTACTTTGCAGTAAGACTATGTGAAATTAACACTTATTTTCAAGAAGATTCTAACAATGGGAAAAAAGATAAAATTCATTTGCAAATGAAGGTGTAAACGCTGTTTGTGCTGAAGTAAAAATGTGTCCTAATCCAAATATTTAAAAGTGAATCACGTTCATTTATTCATTTATTCACTCACTCACTCAGCAAATACTGATTGTGAGGTTAATATGTGCAATTGCGTGGGGCTAAGTGGTATGAAAAAGTCAAAGCAGTCTAACACAAGTAGCGTCTAGCTTCCGTAGAGTTTGTTTTTTGTAAAGGTCACTTAATCGGGTTGTCTGGAATACAAATGGCTTTTTTTCCTGTAGAAATAATGTTTATTAGGTCCTATGCCAGCATACAAAACCCCCATTTAGTTCATAAGGTGTAGGCAATACTATAGAATTTAATCATTATATATAATAAGATTTCTGTGGAGAAAGGTCATTAGTGTTACAACTTAGGATAACCCCATCTGAACCTTATTCCTGATGAGAGCCAGGAGCAAAATCGCAGGGCAAGATTACATACAGCTCCAAGGCAAAGGCTTCAGCTCAAATGCTCTGGGTGGAAAGAGAAAGGCAGGGCACCTAACAGGACAGAAGCGGGGAAAGAGAGAGGGGCGGGACAGGGACAGAAGTCAGTTAAAGGCAGGGAAATGGCACACAACCTGGGATGATGGGAAAGAGATCGCCATTCCGATTTACCTGTGGGGAAGGAAACCAACAAAGTTAAGAGGAAGGATCAGGCGGGGACAGTATTTTCAGGAGCTAGTCAGTAAGCTGAACGAGGGAAATCACGGCGATCCCAAAACATCAAATTCAGACAAAATTTTAGGTAGTCTTCCAGAAAACTGTTCCATTGAAGTTGATAACACACAAAACAGCAGTCCCTTTCCTTCCTTTCTTCTCTTTCTTCCGTATAGAAGTATCAATAACTAGTAGCATTAGCCCAAAATGCAAAGAAGTACTGTATAATAATGAGAATTAAAATAACCCTAAAGGAAAACAAGGTCTCTCAATAATCTATCTTACACCTCAATTCAAATGTTATACAACATACTTAAAGGGCTCTCACTATAATACATTTTAAAAGATAGAAGATATACTATAAGGTAGAAAATATACTTTGGTCTTAGTATGTGACAAACACAAATAAATTTGCAAAGAAGAAAACTCTAAAAGTATGTTCAAGAATTTTTAAAGAATGAATCCAAGTTACTGTTCCTTCTTTCTTCACAGAATAACCAACCATATGGATAACTCACAATTCCTTTAAAGGCTGGGCTTATTACAAGTCATTATAAGGCTGACACATTGAAAACTGTTTTCTTGCTGTTTCACATATTTTACAGAACAAAGACACAACTGTTATTTTTGCCAAAAGAACCCCAGAAATTGAGCTCTAGTCATTACCAAGATTTCCTAAACCCCATCATCCAATTAACTTTCATTTTGTATTCCTACTCACTTGGGGTTTATGGGACGGCTTTCTAGGGTACAGTTAACCAAAAAACAATTTAATGACCACAGTTATTAACCTTTCCCAAAACAATACAAATATGTGAACACAGATAAGAGTTTCATAAAGGCACCTTTTTTTCTTTGAAATATATACCTTTTGACCTCCTGGAGTCTCAACCGTGTGATGTTCTTTCAACTTCTGTTCTTGCTCCATTATATCTTTCAAATGTTCGTTTACCTTAAAATATAAAAACACTCATTTGAATTTATATTCAAATATAATAACATAACATGCAGCTTAAAATGCCTATAGTCAGACCTCTGCTGTCAAATAGCAGTACTACTCAAATGAAGAGAACTCCATTTTCCTAAGCGCAAAACTGTGTTTTAAAGGCTGGCCCCATGGCCAAGTGGTGGGGTTCAGTGTTCCACTTTGGCGGCCTGGGGTTCACCAGTTCAGATCCTGGGCATGGACCTTGCACTGCTCATCAAGCCACGCTGGGGCAGTGTCTCACACAGCAGAACTAGAAGAACCTACAACTAGGATAGACAACTATGTACTAGAGGGCTTTGGGGAGAAAAAAAGGAAAAAAAAGAGGAAGACTGACAACAGAAGTTAGCTCAGGGCCAATCTTCCTCACCAAAAAACAAACAAGTATTTTACAGGTGTTTTATTTGATATTCTAAAGTTAATTCACTAATTTATCAAATACTACTATGTGTCAGGAACGGCTGGAGTGCTAGAGAAAAAAAGGTACTCAGTACCTTCAGTTTTAATGCTTAGGAAGCAATAAAACTTTAGTAAAAATTTTACAATCTCTTTTAGAACTAACAAACAAAAACTATTTTCCCTAAAATTAATGTTTCATTATCAATAGAAAACACCTTGAATCAAATTCTTAAGCTGTGATTTCACAGACATGTCCCTGGATCACCAGTCGTTTTTAGTGTGGTCCTAGGGGCACAGTTAAAACACATGAAAAATCTTTGCATATGGGAACTTTTTGGGAGAAGGTCTAATTTGTCTCTTATCAGACTGTGCAAATAGTCCATAATCCAAAAAGGTTAAGAAACAATCTATCTAATGCGTAAAATATTTCTTAAGGCCAGTTTAGGCAATTCCAGATTTTGAGTTAATGATTTCAGGGTCACTCTAGTAATAATAAAGTTCAAATTAATCACAGCACTCTAGAAAGTATTAACTGCCATTATCAACCACGATAACTCTAAACAAAATCAATAACTTTCTAAACTCCTCTACTGTCTAAAATTCAGTTCAGTGGCTAAACAAATGACTGGAGAGTTTTAATTTACGATGAATGGAATGAACGATAGTTACTGGGTCTTCTTCACCCATGACATGTCCCAGGTGTCAAGGGCATTTAATCGAGAGAATGACTTGGGCTTTCAAAGACGCAACGCTCTAAGATCTCTCAGTTAATCCGAGGTCACCAAGCTGGCTGTGTAAAACACTCTCTCTAAGAGACAGGAGGGTTAGAAGAGACCTGAGTCTGACGCAAAACCTGCACTTTCAAGCTGTCAGCTTAATGTCTTGATATCCCTGAGCCTCACCTGCTGGTATGAAGGAAACCTACGTCACAGAGTGGTCTGAGGGACGCTGGCTCTAAGACAGTCCCCAAGGATCGCCCTGAGCGTGGCAGGCCCTGTGATTCGCTCCTAACAAGCAAGTGAGGTGACAGTACATCACTCCTGTGGTTACGTTACGTAACACTGTGCTGTCCACGTTACCGGCTGACTCTCTCGCTGGCTCTGATGAAGCCAGCTCCGTGCTGTGAGCTGCCCTGTGGTGAGGCCCACATGGCAGGGAACTGAGGGCCGCCTCCAGCCAACAGCCAGCAAGAAACTGAGGCCCTCGGTCCAATGCCTGAACTGAACCCTGCCAACAACCAAACGAGCTCAGAAGTGGCTGACTCCATGGTCAAACTTTCAGATAAGGGGCTGGCCTGGTGGCGGAGCAGTTCCCCTTCGCTTCAGCAGCCCGGGGTTCGCCAGTTCATATCCAGGCACAGACCTACAACACTGCTTGTCAAGCCATGCTGTGGCAGGTGTCCCGCATATAACGTAGAGGAAGATGGGCACAGATGTTAGCTCAGGGCCAATCTTCCTTAGCCAAAAAAAATAGGGGAGAGAGAGAGAGAGAGAGAGAGAAAGGTTGGCAGTAAATGTTGGCTCAGGGCTAATCTTCCTCAAAGAAAAAAATTAAAAAAAATAAAACTTTCAGATAAGACCCCAAGCCTGGCCAATACCTTGACTGCAGCCTTGTGAGAGACTCTGAGACAGAGGATGCAGCTAAGCAATGCCTGGATTTGGAAACCACAGAAATTGATAATACTGAGATAATAAAAATAAGCAAGTAAATAAATAAATACTGAGGTAATAAAAGTGTGTTGTTTTAAGTATCTAAGTTTGAGGTAATTATTACACCACAACACTTAATACAGAGAATAAAAGAGAAAATGTATAAAATGTACCAAGTAAAGTACATGACACATAGCATACTCCATGAATAGAAACTACTGCCATTATTTATAAGAAATATATCCCAAAGTAACATCACATAGTTAAATGTCTATAAGGGCTTTAATAAATCCTAATCAAAATACTTTAAGCTGATGTAATGGTAAAAATCATCCAAAGTACCAAAATCACAAGAAAATTTTACATGTTGATAACATTAACTTTCATCATAGGGAGAATACAAGAAAACTACACGACATGATGTCAATTCAAGTGACTTAACCTACTTGGGTACACAAGACAGATAAACGAAATAATTAGCTTAGTGACTGAAACCAGTTCCCAAATGCTGGTAGAAAGTTCTACAACTCAAGTTGAATCATGACACTCTGTACAACTCAAGGATAAAAGTTAAAGGAATGTATCAAGCGCTCACCATGACTGAGAAACAGGCCACCACCTGAACAAGTGTTGAGGACTAATGAATTCGAGAACAACATAACAAATAGTTGGCTCTAGCAGTATGAATTAGTTAAACATATATTTGCTATAATCACATATTAATTCAAAAACCCATTAACTTTAAAATATACACTACCTTTTATTTAAAGTTTTTCATTTTAAAATACAACATAGTAATGTGTACCCTTGCCTTAATATAAGTCTACAGTTAGTCAATATTTTTGCCTTCCTCCTGAACAATACAAAAACCTCAGAAAGCCTTTAATTCAAATCACCGCCTCTCATCTGTCATGTTATTTTACCTAGAATTATAGTTGTTTCTTCTTATGGGCCTCAAAATCAGACATTATTATGGTTTTTCACAACACGAGTTACCCATGGATCCCAATTTCTCTTTTTATCTCATTGCTTCCTACATCCCAGTCCTTCCTTCCAGGTTTGATTTCTTCCTCCCTGAAGTACAGCCTCTTAGTTCTTTCTGCAAAGGTCTGAGTGATAAACTACCTTCTTTGTTTGAACCAAGCTTGATTTCACCTTAATCCTGAATGAAAGGGACAGAACTCTAGTTCATGGTTATTTTTCTTCAGCACTTTGAAGATTCTGCTGCACTGTTTTCCGGCTTCAACTATTACTGCTGAGAAGTCCACTGACAGCCTTTTATCTTTGGAGATGTGCAGTTTTATTACTATACGTATTGGAGTGAATTTGTTTTCATTTATCCTGGTTGGAATTCACTGTGGTTCCTGAATTTGAAAGTTTATCTTTCATCAAGTGTAGAAAAATTTCATCCATTATCTCTTCGAATATCTTCTCTCCTCACTTCTCTGTTAATCTCTTTCTGGAATTGCCACTCGGCTACTGGCCTGTCTTGTTCACCCTGGTTTCACACATTCCATCTCACCTCTCTGGGCTTCATTCTGGGTAATTTCCTCTCAGTTAACTAACTCCCTCTTCAACTATGTCTAATCGTCTACTTAAATTTTTGATTTTCAAATGACTGAAAATTTTCATTTCTGGGTTATATTTGGTTCTTTTTCCATTATGCCCTCCAGGGTACCTTACTCCTTCCTATGGTTTTTAGTTCATGTTTTGTTTTCAGTCCCTTAAACATTTATTTTGCAGTCTTTTTCCGAGTCTTCTGCTATCTGAAGTTCTCGTTTGTCACGTCTGCTGACTCTGATATGTGAAGATTTCTTCCTCAGGCGCCTCGTCAACTCTGATGGTCAGCACTCCCACATCTGCAGGAGAGGCCCACCCCCACCAACCCCCCACGGCTGGGAGACCCCTAGGGCTCTGGGTGTGCAAGTGAACTCTCAGAGCAGCCTTACACATCTGCTTCTCTGCCAGGTGCAGAAAGATACCACTGGCCTGGCACTAGTCCTTCTGTTAACCTGTTGCTTTCTCCCTCTTTCTTCCTTGCATCAGAAGCAGAGTTTAGTGCTCATCCTCCCGTAGGTTCAGTTAAGGAGGCCTCTTTCCCAGCCCCAGAGGGAGACTCACAATCAGCCTACGATGATCACGACAGTCTCATGCTTCTTGCCAGAGGGTGGTTTAGGTACAGGCATGAGACTTCATCTTACTCAATGGGACCTCCTGGGGGGGACCTTCTGGAGAAGGTTTTCCTTGCTAACCGAAGGGTCCAGAAGACTCTCTCATCTTTGCTGGATACTACCACGACTGCATACGATGTCTGGAACCACTGCTGCCATTATACAACTCTCATACATAGCTCAGAGTGACAGAACAACAGGATGCAAAGCCCTGCATTCTTGATGCTGATGCTGAGCCCCTAAATTAGCTAACCCTGGACATGCCCTACCTCCACATATGCTGCCATGTGAGATAATAAACCCCTTCAGCTACTTTTAGTTGTGTCTTCTGACACTTAAAGCAAAGACATCCTGGCTGATGCTCTCCCTTTTACTGAGGGCACAACTTTTTATGGGTCTTCACTTCGTGGGTCTAAACAGAGGTCACGGTTTCAACTTCCCATAACAGGCAAAACTAAGGCATTCTCTTGTGTCCACTTGACTTATAAAACTGCAGGATCAGCTCCATACTCCCCTGAGAGGGCCACCAAGACTTTCATTCTCCACTCGGCTTCTGGCATCTGAGAAGTCCCTTTTCTTTCTTTAAAGCTCAGCTCTGTAGTATCAACTTTTCTAATCATATTTTATCAAACATGTGCAGGTGTTTTTAATAAGAAGGGTTGTAGTTTTAACCTGACATGTTGCCAAATCACTAGTATTTTCTGTCTTAGTAATGTATGTATTACAAGGCAATTTTATAACTTCCATGCATCTTGGAAGTATTTTGGTCCATTTACCAATTGTATGTGTAAGCCTTAGGGATGGGGTAGTGACAGGACCAAAACCTGGGAAACTTTATAACTTTTGTTTGCTGGTTTGTTTTTAGTATTTTCATTCTCTCTTTTTTTTTAAAGTTAAAAAAGAAATACTTTCTAATTCATAGTCAGGTAGTTGTAATTGTTCTATCAGTTTGCAAATATCTTCATGACTTTTTTAAAAGTTTTTATCTGATTCTATGCAAAAAGGAAACTGATCACAAATTAACATTTTAAACTACTCTTCATTTATTTAATCACACACTGAATAGCTATTTACTGAATGCCAGTTCTGTGCCAGATACTGTATTAAGAGGCTAGGGGTAATACAATATATAAATCCAGAATGGTCCCTGTCCTCATGAAGCACGGGAGATAAGACCAAAAAGAAAGGGTAAAAGATACATACACACAAAAAAAATGCAATTTCTAAGAAGAGCTATAGATAAATAAAGAGGTGAGGAGAAAGTAAGGGGGACAGGGAGACCTACTCCAGAAAGGATGGCTGTATCAGAGAAGGCCTCCTTCAAAGGTAACTTTAAGCTGAGACTTAAGGATGAGAAGAAGCTAGTCACGATAAAAACAGAGAAAAGAGCATTCCAGACAGAGAATAAAAGATACAAGCAAAGGCCCTGTGGTGGGAAAATCTTGGTGTGTCTGAGGAACTGAGACAACAGTGTGGCTGGGCCATGGTGAACCCCAAGAGACGAGTTACAAGATGAAACTGGAAAGAGGCAGGGCCAGATAATATAAGGCTCATGCAGTCAACTTCTGTGTACCCCTCCGCAATTTAGTCATTCAGTATAATCTCGTCTTCTGTGATTTTGATTTTTTTAAATTTAAATTCATTTTCAGCCAATAATGCTGATAACTATTTTAGCCATGTTATTCCCATTTTTCTAT
The DNA here is from genome assembly GCF_021613505.1 of Equus quagga. Taxonomy (NCBI): domain Eukaryota; kingdom Metazoa; phylum Chordata; class Mammalia; order Perissodactyla; family Equidae; genus Equus; species Equus quagga. The sequence goes on along the minus strand of NC_060278.1, from coordinate 59,966,277 downwards.
GGTATATTTCTTTTATACTTGTGGATGTATTACCCAGGAGAAAAAGCAACTGGGTTAGGATGAGCCAAGGTAAGAGCCAAAAGGAACAAATACATGCTAAATCTGAGAGGCAACGGCGAAGTCATAATGACTGAACAAATAATGAAGCTGGTATTGGTAGAAAGGGGCAAGAAAAAATACCCTGAGGTGCAGGTTGAATCAAATGGTTTCAAACTTAATCTAAAAACCAAACGGGGGGCCAGGCCAGTGGCGCAGCGGTTAAGTTCGCACGTTCCGCTCCGGTGGCCCAGGGTTCACCGGTTTGTACCCCAGGTAAAGACCTACACCTGCTTATCAAGCTATGCTATGGCAGGCGTCCCACATATTAAAGTAGAGGCACAGAGGTTAGCTCAAGGCCAGTCTTCCACAGCAAAAAGAGGAGGATTGGCAGCGGATGTTAGCTCAAGGCTAATCTTCCTCAAAAAACCCCCCAAAAAACAAATAAGGTAGATACGACTCATAAAAGTGCTGAACATTCCTAATTAAGTGATTTCCTTATCCTTCTGTATATTCTCAAAGTTCTAATTCTGTAGCTTAAACTCTCTCTTTTATTTGTTAAACATCAGCTCTTTGCCAAACGCGGCCCTACTCTAGGCAAGAGAACTAAAAAAAAAAAGGGGGGGGCATAGCATCTGTCCTCACATACATTATTCCAGTTTGTTTAAATGATTAAGTAAAGTAATTAGAAAGTCTGAAAAGTGCTATGAAGGAAAGAAACAGAGTGTTGTAGCAGAAATAAGAGTTGATATGTGCCTACTTTAGATAAGGTTGTGAGAAAAAAGTGCTTCCTAAACTGAGAAATGATGGAACAGAAGAAACACACGAAGCTGGGAGATGAGCTGCCAAAAACAGGAGACATCCTGTTCAAAGGCTCCGAGGTGAGCCATACAGCCGGAATGAAGTGAGACAGTGAGAAAGAACAGTGGCCATGAGCCCAGGACACAGGCACACAGGGGTCTGACTATGTGGTGCTTTGTAGGCCAAGGCAAACTTCGCACTTTAAGTGTAAAATGAAGCCACTGAAGAGTTTTAGCAAAGGAATCACACGATACAAGTCACCCTGTAAAAAGATCCTCTGAGAGTTCTGGGTCTAGCAATAGTGGAACAGCACGTGTCACACGAAGCTCGCACACAGAAAGCAACTGGTGAAGGTCCTGGAGAGCAACCAGAAGTAGAAATGGGAAAGGATTTAAACCCTGAAAGAAAGGAACACACTGAGTGAAATCTATGCGTCTATGGCTTTCCCATCAATCCACACCATGCAGAGTGGCTAGAACTCAAGCAGAAAACTGCAGGCTTGTTGGCTCGAGGAACGAAAGGAGAACGAGGAACTGTCAGAACGGCTGGACAGTGAGGAGGAGTATCCTGAAAAGGAAGGAAGCACTAACGGGGGAGACAGCAAAGCCACACCGACACTGCCCTCAAATCCTTGGCTGAGCCCTGAACTGTGCACGCGCAGAAAAGACTGCACGGAGCCCAGGGAGAAAACAAGTGCCGGGGGCTGAGGAGGCTGCATTGCAGGAGAGACGGTGTGGGGCTCGAGTCCCACCAACATAGAGGGGGCTTGGTAAACACTAGGTTTTCCACAGAAACTTCAGAAGGGTCACATGTGCTTTAGAAGTAAAGACTGAATTTAAGGTGAGTACAGAAAGTGTTCATTGGATGTGTCCAAGTGGGAGCCTCTGCTGACGAACCCAGGAGCGGCTTCAGGGTGGGATGGGGACGGGAGAGGAGAGAAGGCTAAAGAACCGGGAAACAACTCTGGAGAGCTTCTGTGCACACAGAAAGGGGGCTGTGTCTGGATGGGGAAGTTCTGTTTCTCAGGATGGGAGACACGAGAGAAAGTTCGTATTCTTATGAGAATCATCCAATAGGGGGGAGAATCAGATGATGAAAGAGCGAGGGGGCAACAGTGTGGTCCACAGAGCAGCACCATTAGCAGCACCTGGAGCTTCTTAGCCATGACGACCCTAGATCTGCGGAGTCAGACGCTGAGTTTGAACAAGCTCCCGGGGGATTTTTACGCACATTAAAGTGTGAGAGGAAGTAAAGCAGAAGATCAACGACCATGAAAAGGAGAAAAAAGCCGACACCTTAGGGACACACTTAGACTGGCAGTGAGTGCCGAGTGTCCACCCGAAGTGAGAGCTTACGAATTCAAAGTGCAACCAGACTCCTCATGGAAATTTCCTCAGCAACACTCCCCTCCGCAGGTGCACCTCAGAGATCAGGTGGGTAACTGAGCGCAACCAGGGTTTTATCAGATAAGAAACAGGGAGGAAAAACAAGCAGAATAACTGATAGTACTCGCAAGAATCCAAATTCAGAAAGGAGAAACGTGAAGTCAAGTGAGGTTGCGAGAATTAACAGGCTCAGTGGTTTGGAACTCATGGAGAAGTTGAACATTTTTAACAGTAGAGGGTATTGGATTAAGTGAAGGAACTGTCCACGAATGGGATGTAAAGGGCACACAGTTTCTGACAATGAACAGGTCTAACATGTGACCAGGATTCTCTGTAGCTGAGGAGGAGGGGAGAAAAAGATCACTAAAGATGAAGAAATAAGGAGCTCCAGGGGCAGAGTAGTAACTGGGCCTTCTACACTGACACTGATATTATGGATGACGATGATGAACGCAGTAGTTGTTACACTTAGCTTCACGCAAGCATTAAAGGAAGGATCTGAAGATACAACTTCTCTTGCTCTCCTCAGGTCCTGCTCACTGATAAGGTTTCATTTTCTCTGGGATGACAGTTGTAAATGAAAGAGAAGTGAGAGGAATTAACTACTCAAATGGGCAAGGGAGCGGGAACCTGACAATTTAAGCATCTCCAGAGCACAAATAACCAATCACAGCTCCACTAAAATTTCCAAGACGAGGAATCTACAAGCAACTCCATCAAGCTAACCTAAGAGTCATCTAACATGAAATTATGAGAAAATTATTTCATTCTTGTATTCAAAAAATATGTACTGAACACCCACAGGGTATGGAGCCCTCCTCCGAGTGCTCTGAATTTTGTAATGATTGGATATGAACTAAATTAATCATTACTAAATGTAATCATAGATACTACAGAATATACAGTAATCTATTTCATCACGTGAACAGTATTTTTTTACTTAAAAGAGAACGGGAAATTTTAAGGAACGGACAGAACTTTGGCCTTCACTTTGACGTAAAGCAAAAGCAGTAAGGGGAGTGTGTCTCCGTCTGCTCCAGCTGCTGCACA